>NC_135744.1:1875000-1900000 GCF_041903045.1 Epinephelus lanceolatus
AACATTGCCAAGTACATAAAATTAGGTTTCAAAATAGTGGAAAAAAATAAGCAGTATTCTCTGCGCTGAGAAGCAAGGGATGAGTCTGCTGAGGGAGCTGAAACTAAGATTGGGCTGCTGAAAGTCACAGTCCCTTGTGAGGAGCTAAGCCACAGTAGCAGAGTAACATACATGACCCGAGTCGAAGAACACGCAGCTGTGTGTGTGTGTAATATATATATATATATATATATATATATATATATATATGACTGTGACATTCAACGCAGAGAGCTCAGAAAGCTCAGAAAGCTCATGGAACATAGCATAATGTCACGTGGTAACAAAGTACTTATGTAGTGGGAAGGGGTTATGTTAAGGATACCTTCAGTGTGTCATTGAGCAGGCTTTTAGGCCCACCCAAAAAATTCTGGACACAAAACAGATGAAAAAGCAGTCTGGTCTAACTTACAGTTCTACACAATTTATAGTCTTTGCACTTGTTTTCACAAGTATTTTCTAACATGTAGAATGTGTTCAGAAAGAAATCACTGATTTTACTTTACCCAGACTTTAAGCTTTGTATACACAGCTTAGTGTGTGTGTTTGTGGAAAGCTTACAGACAATTCTGGCCAGTGGAGTGATGCTGAGTCTCTTTGCGGCCTCTGCTGTCATTAAAACGAGAGCAGCTGCTCCATCGTTCAGTGTGCTGGCATTGGCTGCTGTCACCGTACCTATAATGTAAGTGACAATAACACCAAAATGTACATTCAATTCTTTTACCAAGCATTCTGATTACTATTATTACTTTAGCAACTTATCCAGTTACTTTAGCCTACAACAGGATGGTCTTATGGTTGAAATTGTTAAGGATATGTGTGAAAATGGTCATGTAATAACATTAAGTTAATGAACAGCAGAACAGCAGTGATGTTGATAGGTTTTCAAAATAGTGAGACCCTGGGATCCACAGCTGGTCATCTGAGTGAGTCACTTTCTGACACATCTTCCCCATCAGCACGGAAGATCTATACAATTACCACAGTTTCAAGGTAGACACCCAAGCTTAGTGTCACCAATTCAATATCTGACCAGAACATTATGATGACACAGTGAAGCTGACAAATCACCTTTGGGATGTAAAATGTCATCACTTCACTGTTTTATCATATTAAGTATCCCTTGGACCCATCAATAGTGAGGTTATTGCGTCCTTCCATTTCAGGTTTTAAAACATCAGGGATGAAAGTCATGTGCCTAGCAACATCACTGGAACAGTGCACCTTGACTAGGAAGCATAATAGTATAATGAGTTGTTACAGTGTGGAAGGTAAACTAGTAGCAGAAAAAATAAAAATGCAAATAAGTTATAAATAACCACATCCTTATATGCATTGTATTTGAAAGGAGCAGATTATTATTATTATTTTTTTTTTTTTGCATATGGTGGAAACAGCATTAATGTGCATGACTGTTCCGTAGAGTACAAATCTGTTTTGTTAGACAAAGTCTGGTTCAGTGTTATTCCCCTTCTCAGGTGATGAAATAATCAATAAATGAATGTAATCGCACTGTATCATTACCATTCTCTTTTTGGAACACTGCTTTCAGTTTGGGAACTTTGCTGAAGTCAACCCGCCTCCACTCTTCATCCTCGGACACGACCACATCAGGTTTGCCTACAAAACAACGACATCAGATAACCAGTACTGTTTAAAGTAAACAACTAGCACCACTGGCTTCCGACCAACTTGCTGTACCTTTCTGGGGAATGCTAACTGGTACAATCTCCTTTGCAAGCACGCCAGACTCATATGCTGCTTTGCTACGGCTGTATGAACCAATTGCGTAGGTGTCCTGCTCCTCTCTGGTGATGTTGCTGTTCTTGGCCGTGTTTTCTGCACAATTGCCCTTTAAAAGACGGTAAGGCAAAAGCAACAGAAAATAGATCATTTATGAAACTGACAAAATCACAAATTTAATGTAAGTGATGAAAAATGACAAGAAGAATTTTACAGGTATTTTTTTTTTTTTTCAACAAATGCTCTTTAAACATGAAATTACAGATTTCTCAAAAGCACATTTGTGTCACACACATTTCTGTAGCAGCTTAGTGCTAATGCATTGTTAGCATACACACATTATCAATTTACCTCTCACCTTGTACACTAATTTCCCGTGTCATAATATAGAAGCAAATGCAAAAATATAAGTAGGACAAACCCATTATTTTTTAGTTTTTGAAAAATTGTGAAGAAATTTCAGACTTATAAACAATTCTTCCCAATCATCTAATTCAGTTAACATTAACATTAAATAAAACTGGCTTCCTTAAAGCAACACTTACCTTTCTGGAAATTTTACGCTTTTCTTTGTTTAGGTTAAAATGCTATTAATAAGCTGATGGCACACTGAAATGTAAGTGAATTCCACCAGAGATGAAAACTCATAATTATACCATTCTCATATGGTTCTAAGAAAACTCTGACCAATCATTGCATTCGGACCGAATGCAGTGATTGGTTGGAGTTTTCTCCTGTCCTGTCTTCCCCACGTGGAGGCCTCCGACAGACGTAACCGCTCGCGTAACATCCCCCCCACACCCTCCACCCTGAGTCTGTGAGACAACAAATATGCTAGAAACAGGGACGCTTGTGGATATAAACTAGTAACAGGGACGCTTGTGGATATAAACTAGTAACCTGAGATGACCATGGTTTCGCCTGGAGCTGTCCCAAAGGGAAGATGCCAGCAGCGCTGTGACAGGACCCAGAAGCGGGGGAAGCGCGGAGGGGTTAGCTCTATGCTAACAGCTAACCCCATCAAACCAGCTGTTCCCAGCAGCCTTCTGGCAAACGTCCGCTTGCTGGACACGAAATGGATTACATCCGACAACGGAGATCCACTCACTGAGGAGTGAGGGACTGTTGCGTCCTTGTGTTCACTGAGACATGGATGAATGGTAACATATAAGACGCTGGTGTTGAGCTAAGGAGGCTAACACTACATAGAGCAGAAAGACGAGGCTGCATCATCTGGCAAGCTCCGTGGTGTATACACTAACAATTCATGGTGCTGTGATGTGAAGAGGATCTCCCAGTTCTGCCCTCAGGATGTGGAGTTTTTGACAGGGACGCTTGTGGATATAAACTAGTAACCTGAGATGACCATGGTTTCGCCTGGAGCTGTCCCAAAGGGAAGATGCCGGCAGCGCTGTGACAGGACCCAGAAGCGGGGGAAGCGCAGAGGGGTTAGCTCTATGCTAACAGCTAACCCCATCAAACCAGCTGTTCCCAGCAGACTTCTGGCGAACGTCCGCTCGCTGGACACAAAATGGATTACATCCGACAACGGAGATCCACTCACTGAGGAGTGAGGGACTGTTGCGTCCTTGTGTTCATTGAGACATGGATGAATGGTAATATATAAGACGCTGGTGCTGAGCTAAGGAGGCTAACGCTACATAGAGCAGACAGGGAGGCAACATCATCTGGTAAGCTCCGTGATGTATACACAAACAATTCATGGTGCTGTGATGTGAAGAGGATCTCCCAGTTCTGCTCTCAGGATGTGGAGTTTTTGACTGAAATGTCGACCCTTTTCATCTGAATATTGCTCTACATGTTCTTTCTGATATGTTGCACAAATTGTTTTTAAATGTTTTGTTTCTTTTCTCTTGGGGTATAAGAAATGCCAGTTTGTTTTTTTGTGCTGCGCATAAAAATGACAAGAAGTTCAGTTCAGTTCATAATGTTAAATATGACAACACAGCATCCAGTTGCTAATGGCTAACGTTAGCCTACTGTAGTGTAGCCTCTGAAACATTAACGTTATCTTCCTTGTGTGTTTCCACTTACTAGTAACATTAACGCTACTATCTAACGTTAGCACTGTAACCTTATTCTAAAACCCATCAGTCATCACTGACTCCGACTGAGATTTAAAACTCCGGGGTTGCATTTGTAACGTTACATTCACCCTCCTCTTCCGTGTATCTAACGTTACCATGCCAACGCCTACGTCTATCATAGATGTAATGAGGACGTAATGAGCACTTTTGTTTTGGTATGGGGACCAAGATCGCTTTCTTCATAGCAGTCTTTCTCCTATTTTTCTATGGACACGATCGTGTGCGGGGACCCGGCGCCCAGCTGTGGTTCCATTGTTTACACTCCGCGAGCTGCGGAGAAGAAGATGGGGATATCACGCCGGAGTGCAGCTCCGATACCGGAGGAGACGGTACAAACCCACGGGGTTGTAGTTACGGGGAATGTAAGATCGCTCCCCAACAAGATGGGCGAGCTGTCGGTAGTGATGGCTGAATGAAGCCTCTAATCATTTTCTTTATTTTCTGAGCCCACTAGATGGCACTTTTTGTTTAACAAAAGGTTTAAAACACACCAGATTTCCATTCTTTTAGCCTCTCTCTTTAAACCAAGAGCAACCATCTAGTGGGTTAGGAAAATAAATAAAATGCTTCATGAGGCTTCATTCCGCTATCACTAGCTGTCGGCGCTGACTCGCCATCAGAGGGAGTACTGGCAGAGCAGTGTGCTGGTCTTTACAGAGACATGGCTGAACGTGGAAGTACCAGATACGATTGCCGCGCTGGACGGATTCCAGCTCATCAGGCACGACAGGAAAGCGGACAGCGGTAAGAGGAAAGGAGGAGGGCTGGCTGTGTTTGTGAATGATAGATGGTGTAACTCTGGGCACATCACTATCAAGTAACAGCATTGCTGCTGGGATGTTGAGCTGCTGGCTGTTGGCATGAGACTATATCTACCCAGAGAGTTTTCTCATATCATAATGGTAGCAGTGTATGTACCCCCCGTCTGCTAAAGCTGAGCCTGCTTGTGACATTCTCCACTCTGTTATGAGTAGGCTGCAAACACAGCACCCTCAGGCCCTCCTTCTGATCTTCTGGGGACTTCAACCACGCCTTTCCTTCCACCACCCTGCCCACCTTCACCCAGTTTCCTGCCACACCAGAGACAATAAAACACTGGATTTATTTTATGCCAACACCAAAGAGGCATACCACTCATTCCCCCTGCTCCCCCTGGGAAAAGCTGATCACAACCTGGTTCATTTTCTGCCTGTCTACAACCTCTGGTGCAGAGGGAACCAGCAACCACCCGCACTGTGAAGAAGTGGTCTGAAAAGGCCGAGGAGGCCCTGAGGGACTGCTTCAAGACCACTGTGTGGGAGGTACTCAGCGATTCCCATGGGGAGGACACTGACAGACTGACATGCATTACGGATTATATTGACTTCTGTGTGGAACGCACCATACCCACCAGGACTGTACGCTGATTCTCCAACACCAAACCCTGGATTACTCCAGATATAAAAGCTCTCCTGAAGGAGAAGCAGAGAGTTTTTAACTCTGGAACTAGGGAGGAGCTGAAGGCCATGCAGAAGGAGCTACGGAGAAACATCAGGCGGGGAAAGGAAGGATATAAAAAGAAGATGGAGGAACAGCTGCAGCAGAGTGATGTCAGCGGAGTCTGAAGAAGTCTGAAAACCATCTCAGGACACAAACAACCGGACTCCCAGGCCAGAGGCGACCAGAAGTGGATGAATCTGTTCTTCAATAGATTTGATCAGTCTGCCCCTCCCCTGGCCCAGACATCACTGCCGCAAACCCCCACATCCTCACCTTCACCTCCCCCCCACCTACACTCCTGGCACACTGCTGCAAATCCTCCCCCCACCCCCACTCCCCCGGACATCTCACCACCCCTCACTCCTCCCCACACTTCATCACTTCCACCCCCCCAGCTCCAGTTTGTCCGTCACTACCTGTCAGGTGAGAGATCAGCTGAGGAGGATAAAGACTAGGAAGGCTGCGGGTCCAGACGGCATCAGCTCAAGGCTCCTGATATTCTGCGCAAACCAACTGTGCAGGATAGCTGAAACCATTTTCAACCTGAGCCTGAGGCTGGGCAAAGTACCACAGCTGTGGAAGACATCCTGTGTGGTACCTGTGCCCAAGACTACGCACCCCAAGGACTTCAGCAGCTTCAGACCGATGCCATTAACGTCCCACCTCATGAAGACTCTGGAGCGGCTGGTCCTGTCTTGTCTCCGCCCCGCAGTAGGGCCTTCAATGGACCCGCTGCAGTTTGCATACCAGCCTTACCTTGGGGTGGATGACGCCATCATCTTCCTCTTGCATAGAGCTCTTTCTCACCTGGAGAAGCCCGGAAGCTCTGAAAGAATCATGTTCTTTGACTTCTCCAGCGCTTTCAACACCATACAGCCTGTGCTTCTGAGGGAAAACTGGAGCACAAGGGTGGCTAATCGCCTCACATCCTGGACTACCTCACGGACTGGCCGCAGTATGTCAGGACCCAGGACTGTGTATCGAATTTGGTTGTCTGCAGTACGGGGGCCCCGCAGGGAACGGTGCTGACACCGTTCTCTTCACCCTCTACACTGCAGACTTTTCATACAACACCCCCACCTGTCATCTGCAGAAGTTATCCGAGGACTCTGCCATAGTCGGCCTCATCACAGATGGGGACGACAGGGAGCTCAGAGAACTGAACCAGGTCTTTGTGGACTGGTGCCTGAGAAACCACCTTCAGATCAACGTGGGTGTTACAACTGCGGCTGTATTGTGTAACATTTATATTTCTGTAACATTTATTGTATGTATATTGTATTTTTATGTGAGAGTAAGACCTCTTCTTTTTCTGAGGATCTGTGCCAGGTGCCGCCTCCAGCTGCTTCTCTGAGTGGTGGGTTCTGGCTGGTCATGGCTGCTGCTGACTGGCTGTTGCGGGAGCTTGGCAATCTCTGTCAAAATCCAAGGGTCGTTTGACAGCAGCGTGCCTCCTCGTCCCAACGCCAAACTTGCCTGTGCCTTCGTAAATTGTATCTTTTGTGTTTTCTGACTGGAGAGCGGTGAGCCTTAGCTGAACTGTTGAATTGTTGTTTGTATCCTGCCGCTACCAGTGGTGAGCTTTTTGTCTATAGCCGATAACCGTTGCAGCGTTAACAGCACTTAGCTGTCACTGGCACGTCACTTGTACATAACTGTATATAGCACGAAGCAGTAGGGGTGAGCTGCCATTCATTTTGAACTGTTTTCTCCTGTTTTTGTTTAGTTTAGGGAGTTAGGTTTAGTGATTGTATTCCTGTTTCTTTTTCTTTCATGTAAGTTAGTTATTTTGGGAAAGATAGTTTGTTTTATTTGTTGTTTTGGCCACCCTGAAGACAAGCTTCCTTATTTGTAAATTGTACTTCTGTGTGGTGGTGAATAAACTCACCTTTTTTCGTGCATTACCTTGTTGTCGGCTCATTTTTATGTTCCCGACCCCTAGACGGGTGCGTAACATAAATTGGGGGTTCGTCCGGCTCGTCTCTCCAGGTCGCTGGTGTGTGCCAGGCAGGTTGGTGGTTTTGTGGTTTTTTTTGTGTGAGTAAGACCTTGGTTGGTGTTTTTTTCTTTGTGTGGAGGTGTAGGATGTCCCAGGTTTTTCATATGGATGTGTTCATGCAGGGTCCATCTCTCAAAAAACTGGATCAGTGCACAAAGGAGGATTTGTTGTTGGTAGCAAAAGTATTTAACGTTTGTTCCTTTGCATGGACGCAAAGCTGAAATAAAGTCTTGCTTGTCAGAGCGGTTGGTGGAGAGGGGTGTTGTTCCCAAGCCGAAGCCAGAAGAGGTTGATGTTGCTCCTGAGGGTTTAGGTGTGGTAGTGGGAGAGGAGTCTGCCAGTGCCACGGCAGCCAAAGACCGCGGCGGTGGGGTGGAGGCAGGGGCGGAGGCTCCTGCTTCCGTTCACCTCAGCATAGACCCGATGGCGCTTATCCAGGCTGGTGTTGATATGGCAGATCTTAAGCTGGCCCTCTGCCTGTGTGAGGTGGAGCCCCAAACTAAGAGCCTTGAGGTTGAGCTTATGCATCTCCGCATAAGGGCCATGGAGTTTGATAGAACGCCACATCCAGCTACTTCCACTCCGGTGGCTGCGCATCCCCGAGTCATCATGCCCTCTGATCAGTTTGACGTCAGCAGACATATTGCCCTGGTACCACCCTTTAGGGAAAGTGAAGTCGATTCCTACTTTTAACGCCTTTGAGAGCATTGCTTCCACTTTGAGGTGGCCAAAAACTGTGTGGAATATGTTACTGCAGTGCAAATTGATTGATAAAGCACAAGAGGTGTGCGCAAGCCTATCCACTGAAGAGAATCTGGACTATGAAACTGTGAAGGCCACTGTTTTGAGGGCTTACGAATTGGTTCCTGAGGCGTATCGCCAAAAATTTAGAGCATGTGAAAAAGCCGCCAACCAAACTTACGTTGAGTTTGCCCGTGAAAAGACTGCTCTGATGGATAAGTGGTGTGCGGCAAGCAAGGTGGAAACTTTGACTCAGCTCCGCGAGTTGTTTCTGCTGGAGGAGTTTAAATCATGTCTCCCAGAAAAAATTGTTGTGTACCTGAACGAACAGAAGGTGGAGTCCCTGTCAAAGGCTGCTGTATTCGCTGATGAATTTGTCCTGACTCACCGTGCTGTCTTTCCCTCTGGCCGCCGTGAACATGTTCCCAGTGCTGGTGCTGTTAAAACTCCAAAAGCTCAGTCCAAAAGCACACCACATCCTAACACCGTTTCTCCCAACACTCGTGAGTGTTTCTATTGTCATGAGGCGGAACATTTGATTGCTGCTTGCCCTGTTCTCCAGCAAAAAGAGCATAACCAAAGCCCCAAGAAGCCAAAAAGTGTTGGTTTTGTCCAGTCTGTCCCTGCTCCTGATCCGGCTGACACTGATGAGGCGTCTGTGCGTTATAAGCCGTTCATCACTAAGAGCACAGTCTCTCCCCCGGGAGATGAAAAAGTTCAGGTGCCTGTCACAATCCTGCGTGACACAGGAGCCGATCAGTCCCTGTTGCTGCACAGTGTTTTGCCTTTTTCCAGTGGTTCTTTCTGTGAGTTGGATGCATTGGCGTGGGGGGTGGAAATGGTTCTGTTGTGAGCACCACTGCATGCTGTGTTCCTGAGCTGCCCCTTGTCACGGGTCCCGTAGTAATTGCACACGCACCTGTTTGCCCGTGTGCGGTGTGCACCTCCTCCTTGGCAACGATTTGGCAGGAAAGAAAGTTTTTCCGACACCCGAAATAGTTGATGATCCTGTGTGTGATTGTGGCCTGTCTGTGTCTCCTGCTGCTGACAGTCCGCCCTATGTGTTCCCTGCCTGTGTTGTGACAAGTCAAACTGATCTAATTTGATGATGTGTGTGATCTGTCTGATTCATTCCTGTGTCTGGATGATTAAGCCTGGGGGCGCAGACTCACTTGCAGCAAAACCTGAAAAGAGTGTATCAGTGCCAGATAACCTGCTGCCCGCTGAGGCAGGGCTAACTTTTGATGTGGACCCAAGCATGTTCATTCAAGCACAGCACACTGACCCGAGTTTGGCCACATGTTTGACAGCTGCAGCTGCGCCAGCCTCTGACATTCCTTGTGTGTACGCTATTGTGAATGGCGTTTTGATGCGCAATTGGCATCCTCCTGCTGTTGGTAATTTTGGGTAGAACTCGTTTCAGCAGGTAGTTGTACCCCAGTGTTTCTGCTCTCAGGTGCTTAGCCTTGCTCATGACAATGTTGCTGGCCACTTAGGAATAAAAAAAAAAAAAACCCATACCATCGCTTTCTGTGCTATTTCTTTTGGCGAGGCCTGAAGCGAGATGTCACAAAGTTTTGCCGCTCCTGTCATGTGCGCCAGCTTAGTGGAAAACCCAATCAGATCATTCCTCCTGCTCCTCTACAGCCCACCCCTGTGCTGGGAGAGCCTTTTGAGCATCTCATTATTGATTGTGTGGGTCCACTTCCAAAAACAAAGTCTGGCAATCAGTATCTGTTAACTTTAATGTGTGCCGCCACTCGCTACCCAGAAGCCATCCTACTGTGCACATTGAAAGCCAAGGCTGTCATCAAAGCACTCACTAGCTTTTTCTACACTTTTGGGTTGCCAAAATACATTCACTCTGATCAGGGAACCAATTTCATGTCCAAGCTGTTTGCTCAAGTGGTAGCCTCAAGCACAAAAAGTCTAGCACATATCATGCACAATCCCAGGGAGTAGTCAAACGTTTTCATCAAACGCTGAAAGCCATGATGAAGAAATAGTGCCTTAAAACTGGGAAGGATTGGGATGAGGGGTTGCCGTTTCTCCTTTTAGCTGCCCGAGAGAGTGTGCAGGATTCTACTGGTTTTAGCCCTGCAGAGCTGGTGTTCGGCCACACGGTGCGTGGCCCACTTCGTTTGCTGAAGTATTTGTCTGAAACCCCTAGCCCCACTTCTAATGTGCTAGATTATGTGAGCAAATTCAGAGAAAGGCTGCATGAGGCATGTGAAGTTGCATGCAGTGCATTAACTGCATTTCAGGGGAGATGAAAAAGAACATTGACAAAAAGTCTGTGAAAAGAGATTTCCAGGTTGGCGATAAGGTGCTGGCCCTTCTGCCAATCCCCAGTTCTGCCCTCCAGGCCAAGTTTTGTGGCCCATACGTGGTTGAGAAAAAGTTGAGTGAAACTGATTATGTCCTGAATACTCCAGATCGTCGGCGAAAAACCAGAGCCATGTGAATATGTTAAAAGCATACTTTTCTCGTTGTGATGCCACTGCTTTCTCCTTGGCCACGCCTGCTGCTGGGACCGCCTCCTTTGTCATGCCCTCTGTTGTAGCCGCTGTCACATCTGTGTCACCCTCTCTGTACACTCCTGAAAGTGATGGCCTACATGAAAACACATCTCCCTGTGCACGACTGCAAAATTCTGAGGTGTTGAAAGATTTGCCAGCCCAGTTGCAACATTTAAATCCTCTGGCTCGAGCAGATATTGTGCGTCTGATTAACATCTTTCCCACATTGTTTTCAGACAATCCATCCCGCACCACTGTCCTTTCACATGACATTGATGTTGGCAGTCACCCACCCATTAAGCAACATGCTTAGAGGGTTAATCCAACAAAACGCTCACTTATGAAAAAAGAAGTTGAATATCTATTGGAGAATGATCTGGCTGTTCCCAGCTCCAGTGCGTGGAGTTCCCCTTGCCTGCTCGTGCCCAAACCTGACAAAACACCTCGTTTTTGCAGTGACTTTCGAAAGGTAAATAATGCAACAAAAGCTGACTCATATCCCCTGCCCAGAATGGAAGACTGTGTGGACAGAGATGGTGGAGCAACTTTTGTCACAAAACTTTGTTGAAATTTGTTGAAAGGTTATTGGCAAGTCCTGCTAACCCCCCGTGCTTCAGAAATCTCTGCTTTTGTCACCCCCGATAGTTTTTGCCAATACACCGCTATGCCCTTCTGACTCCGCAATGCACCTGCCACCTTCCAGCGGCTGATGCACCTCGTCCTGGCTGATGTGAGTAATTGTGAGGTGTATCTTGATGATGTTGTGGCCTATTCAGACACGTGGTCTGAACACCTCAAGACACTGGAGGAGATTTTTCAGAGGTTAAAGGAGGTCACCCTTACTTTGAATTTAGCCAAATATGAGTTTGGTAGAGCCACAGTCACCTACCTTGGAAAACAGGTGGGACAAGGTGAGGTGCACCCTGTTGGTGCCAAAATTCAGTCCATCCTGGAGTATCCAGCGCCCCAAACTAGGCGTGAGCTCTGCCGCCTCCTGGGGATGGCTGGATATTATCGCAGTTTCTGTCGTAACTTTTCTGATGTGGTTGCCCCTCTCACCAGTTTGACCAGCATCAAGAAGCCCTTTGTCTGGTCAGCTGCTTGTCAACATGCTTTTGAGTTCTGTGAAGCCCTTCTCTGCAGCACCCCTGTTCTGGTGGCCCCGAACTTCTCCTGCCTGTTCAAGCTGGAGGTGGATACGAGTGCCAGCGGAGTCGGTACTGTGCTCATACAGGAAGACCATCAAGGTATCGATCACCCCATTTGCTATTTCTCAAAGAAATTCAATGCCTGTCAGGTGAATTACAGCACCATCAAGAAAGAGGCCCTTACGCTGCTGCTGGCCCTCCAACACTTCGAGGTGTCTGTTGGTTCCAGCCCACTCCCTGTTACCGTATACACTGACCACAACCCGCTTGTGTTTCTGAGGCAAATGCAGAACTCCAACCAAAGGCTGATGCGCTGGTCATTGCTGGTACAGGACTTCAACCTGGAGATCAGGCACATCTGCCCAGCCCTGATGTGAACATTTTTTTCTGGGAGGAGGTTAAATGTTTTCTTTAGGATGGGGGGTGTTACGGCTGCGGCCATATTGTGTAACATTTATATTTCTGTAACATTTATTGTATGTATATTGTATTTTTATGTGAGAGTAAGACCTCTTCTTTTTCTGAGGATCTGTGCCAGGTGCCGCCTCCGTCTCCTTCTCTGAGTGGTGGCTTCTGGCTGGTCGTGGCTGCTGCTGATTGGCTGTTGCGGGGGCTTGGCCTTTTTAAACACCGTCAATCTCTGTCAAAATCTGAGGGTCATTTGACAGCAGCGTGCCTCCTCATCCTGACGCCAAACCTGCCTGTGCCTTCGTAAATTGTATCTTTTGTGTTTTCTGACTGAAGAGCGGTGAGCCTTAGCTGATCTGTTGAATTGTTGTTTGTATCCTGCATCCTGCCGCTACGAGCGGTGAGCTTTTTGTCTGTAGCCGATAACCGTTGCAGCGTTAATAGCACTTAGTTGTCACTTGTACATAATTGTATATAGCACAAAGCAGTAGGGGTGAGCTGCCATTTATTTTGAACTGTTTTCTCCTGTTTTTGTTTAGTTTAGGGAGTTAGGTTTAGTGATTGCATTTCTGTTATTTTTTCTTTCACATAGGGTTTAGTTAGTTATTTTGGGAAAGATAGTTTGTTGTATTTGTTGTTTTGGCCTGGGTTCACCCTGAAGACAAGCTTCCTTATTTGTAAATTGTACTTCTATCTGTGTGGTGGTGAATAAACTCACCTTTTTTCGTGCATTACCTTGTTGTCAGCTCATTTTTATGTTACACGTCCCGACCCTTAGACGGGTGCGTAACAGCGGTGGATTTCCGCAGGTGCAGACTCCTCCCCCCCAACACCGGTGAACATCCAGGGAAAGGACATTGAGATGGTGACATCTTATAAATACCTGGGTGTTCATCTCAACAATGAACTGGACTGGACTGATCACACAACAGCACTATACAAGAAAGGCCAAAGCAGACTCTACCTGCTCAGGCAGCTCAGGTCTTTTGGAGTGCAGGGGGCACTCCTGAAGACCTTCTTTGACACTGTGGTGGCATCAGCCATCTTCTCCAGAGTGGTCTGCTGGGGCAGCAGTGTCTCGGTTGCAGATATGAAGAGAGTGGACAAGCTGATCAAGAAGGCCAGCTCTGTCCTGGGATGCTCTCTGGACTCTGTGCAGGTGGTAGGAGAAAGGAGGATGACAGCCAAACTGTCATCTCTGAGGTCTAACGATTCCCATCCCCTGCAGGAGGAGATAAAAGCTCTGGAGAGCTCCTTCAGCTATAGTGTGATTCACCCAAAGTGTGTGAAGGAACGCTATCGTAGGTTCTTCCTGCCTGCTGCTGTCAGGCTACATAACCAGCACTGCTCACAATAAACTGCACCATGGACACTTTAGGGACACCATAATAAGCACAACTGTCCCCCTTGTTGTCTATTTGCACATACAATTTTCCACTTTGCACTAAATATGCTCACTTTAATCCATTGCTCACTTTTTATCCACTGCTTATTATTAATTATTATTATTATTATTATTATTATTACTATTATTATTAGGGCCCCAGCGACGAAAGTCGTCCACGGAGGACCCTATTGAAATCGCGCTGTTTATTATTATTATTATTATTATTATTATTATTCTTTACCCGACTTTGTATCCCAATTTCGCCCCTTACCCGAATTTCAAAATGCTTCTTATTTTCCACAGTCGTCCGGCCACATCTGAAATTCGATATTTTTGGGCAGTTCCACATGGTCGACGCGAAATGCCGAAATAGCGCCCCCTACAAATTTTCAAAAAAACCCTCCCCGTTGGGGTTAGTTTGTCGTAGGCAAATGAAATTTGATACACACGTATCATACCCAGACACACAAAAAAGTCTCTTAACGTCATGGTAAAATCCCAACAGGAAGTCGGCCATTTTGTTTTGAATTTTTTCGTTACCGCAATTTCCACAACTTAAATTTGAACTCCTCCTCCTAGGGATTTCGTCTGATCGACTTTAAAGTTGGTATATATCATCCTGAGAACATGCTGATCAAAAGTTATTAAAAGCTTTTCTCCATGTCAAGGGGCGTGGCTGCTAGAGCGTGACAAATTTTGGCGACTTTTCGTTTTCTTGCCATCAAAATTCGAACGGCTCTCCTGCCCACATACTTGATCTCAGCAGCTTCAAACTTGCTGGACACGATGATGGCTCCTCCCCGATATGTTAATATCCCACCTTACTCATCGCGCCGCCCGGTGGTAACAGGAAGTGACCTGTCTTTAACATGTACTGATGACACAAACTTGACCGCATCAACTTCATTCCACTTCTAATGCATGCAGAACAAGTTGGTGAAGCTACCTTATGAACGCTGTGAAGCTACGTCTAATGGTGTCCATGTGGCGGCGTGGCGACTATCAATCCCTCGTCACTAAATACTTTTGGCATTTTGATGGCTTCAACGACCTCATCTCCTCATGAAAATTGATACACAGGTCAAGAATGGCGAGCTCTTGTATTCGACAGGGGTGCCGCCCATGGGGGGGACAAAATGGGTCTATAGCACCCCCTTGAAATTTTCAAAAAACCCTCCCCATACGGGTTTTTTTGGAGGAGGAAGATGAAAATTGGTAGATATGTGTATGTTGCCCAGACGCACAAAAAAGTCTCCGACACCAATGGTCTACTCCAAACAGGAAGTCGGCCATTTTGATTTTAACTTGTCATTTTGGCGTGATTTCCACATGTTGTATTTTAACGAACTAGTCCTAGGGATTTCATCCAATCAACTTCAAATTTTTTACGACTTCAAAGTTGGTACAGATCATCCTGACAACATGCTGATCAAAAGTTATTAAAAGCTTTTCTCTAAGTCAAGGGGCGTGGCCGCTAGGGCGTGACAAATTTTGGCAACTTTTCGTTTTCTTGCCATCGAATTTCGAATGGCTCTCCCGCCAACATACTTGATCTCAGCAGCTTTAAACTGCTGGACATGATGATGGCTCCGCCCTGAATTCCCCAATATGTTAATATCCCACCTTACTCATAGTGCCCCTCGGTGTAAACAGGAAGTGACTAGTTTTTACTTTAACATGTACTGATGCCACAAACTTGACCCCATCAACTTTATTCCACTTCTAATGCATGCAGAAGAAGTTGGTAAAGCTACCTTATGAGTGCTGTGAAGCTACATCTAATGGTGTCCATGTGGCGGCGTGGTGACTATCGATCCCTCGCCACTAAATACGTTTGGCTTTTTGATTCAATTTCAATTCAATTTTATTTATAAAGCCCAATATCACAAATCACAATTTGCCTCACAGGGCTTTACAGCATACGACATCCCTCTGTCCTTATGACCCTCGCAGCGGATAAGGAAAAACTCCCCAAAAAACCCCTTTAACAGGGAAAAAAACGGTAGAAACCTCAGGAAGAGCAACTGAGGAGGGATCCCTCTTCCAGGACGGACAGACATGCAAAAGATGTCGTACAGAACAGATCAGCATAATAAATTAACAGTAATGCGCATGACACAATGAGACAGAGAGAGAGAGAGAGAGAGAGAGAGAGAGAGAGAGAGAGATGCAGGTAATGACAGTAGCTTACAACAACATTATTGAAAGTAAAAATATTATAGTTATAGTTCTGGCTACTGTGGTACAATATGTTGAAAGTATGTATTAATATGTGGCAGTATACATGTGTGACAATAGTCATATGTGTATAATAACAGTAGAAGTATGACTAATGACTAATGATGGCAGCAGCAGCAGGAGGCATCTGGCAGGACCTCGGCAGCAGCACAACCACACGTCACGCTGTCCAGGCACCGCTGCGATATGAGTTAATCTGAGAGACAGTGGAGCACAAAGGCTCCGGAGAAGAAGCCGAGTTAGTGACATCCAGAATGGCCGAGTTAGCAAGATGCAGTAATAGAATACGAGAGCGAGAGAGAGAGAGAGAGAGTATGATGGCTTCAGTGACCTCATCTCCTCATGAAAATTGATACACAGGTCAAGAATGGCGAGCTCTTGCATCTGATAGGGGCATTGCCCATGGGGGGCACAAAATGCCTCTACAGCGCCCCCTTGAAATTTTCAAAAACCCCTCCCCATAGGGGTTTCTTTGGAGTTGGAACATGAAAATTGGTACACATGTGTATGTTGTCCAGACGCACATAAAAGTCTCTGGCACCAATGATCTACTCCAAACAGGAAGTCAGCCATTTTGATTTTGACTTGACATTTTGGCGTGATTTCTACATGTTGTATTTTAACAAACTAGTCCTAGGGATTTCATCCAATCGACTTCAGATTTTTTACAGATCATCCAGAGACCATGCTGATCAAAAGGTATTAAAAGCTTATCTCTATGTCAAGGGGCGTGGCCGCTATCGCCACCAAATACGTTTGGCTTTTTGATGTCTTCAGTGACCTCATCTCCTAATGAAAACTGATACACAGGTCAAGAATGGCGAGCTCTTGCATCTGATAGAGGCGTCGCCCATGGGGGGGACAAAATGGTCCACCCCTGAACGCACCTGGCCACATCTGGTTACGCTCGTAGCGCACAAAAAATCCTTTTATTCACACCTTGTGATCTTATGTACTTTTAGGATTTTTCTTGTGTCAGTATGTGTCATGTGTTCTTGTGATTTGTGTCTTTTTTGTCATTATTGCCCCTGCTGCTGAGGACATTTTAAATTTCCCCCTGGGGATTAAATAAAGTCTGTCTGTCTGTCTGTCTGTCTATCTATCTATCTATCTATCTATCTATCTATCTATCTATCTATCTATCTATCTATCTATCTATCTATCTATCTATCTATCTATCTATCTATCTATCCATCCATCCATCCATCCATCCATCCATCCATCCATCCATCCATCCATCCATCCATCCATCCATCAGAGAACCAGGAGTTATGGGAGAAACCAAACGTTTTTTCAGCTTCAATCTGTGACTTTACAGTTAACATAACTTTTCAGACACACATAATTGTGTTGTCCTGTTAAACTAACATTGTCTATTAATGTTACAGACAGGCATGACTGATAAAGTTTTCTGCTTAGCTCCCACATTAACGTTAGAAGTTATATTGTAGTTTGATGCTGGCGACACCAGCTGCTCAGCTGCTAGTGAGGGGAGGGGCTGTACCTGCCGTCTGGAGCATGCTGTGTTTACTTCACTAAATATTTCCAAAGAGCGCTTTTTACTTTGTCATTTTTGACCAAAACTGGCTGCTCTGATCCTCCTGCAACCGCGCTGGCCATATTACAGCAACAGAAATGTGTACATGCATGCACAGCGACGACAACAAGCCGGGTTGCAGCGAGGGCTCTGTGCCTGCCAGACGCTGCCTGCACAGCGTGTGTCCGTCGGACCCGTCGCGCGCACCCGACAGGCGCTGAGGTGGCGTGCACTGTTAGTATCGATACTTTTGTAAATTAGTATTGTATCCGGATACAGCATTTGAGTATCGACACTTTTCAGAGTATCGATACTTCTGACAACCCTATGGCCTACGTCTACTAATCAACCAATAGAAATGCAACATGAAATGACACAATAGTCAACACAACACCGGCGCTAAACCCAAACAAATGATCGCTTGCCATGGAGGTAAAACGAACAAAAAGAAGTGGAACTCCCAGAAAGAGGAAAGTTTGATGGAGCTGTGGCAGTAGAAGCCTTGTTTATTTGATGTTTCCTCCAGCTGCTATCATGACCACGAGAAAAAAGACACTGCATGGAAGGAAATTGCAGAGGAACTGCAACAGGTGAGCAAGCTACCTATGGTGGCACAGATAGATGATGTACGCTGATGCGGTGCACGCTGATGACGTTGCATTTTTTTTTTTTTTTTTTTTTTTTTAAGATATTTTTTGGCCGTTTTAGCCTTTAATTGATAGGACAGCTTAAGCGTGAAGGGAGGAGAGAGAGAGGGAAGGACATGCAGCAAAGGGCCACAGGCTGGAGTCGAACCCGGGCCGCTGCGGCAACAGCCTTGTACATGGGGCACCTGCTCTACCACTAAGCCACCGACGCCCCTGATGACGTTGCATATTGACGTACGTCATAACCTGGGATTCAGTAGTAAAAGGCCATCGTACAATCTACACGTTGTACCGTTGTAAGTTTATTAGATCCACGTCTCACAGTGTGTCATGCAATAGTCTTATAAGATTGTTAAAATCGCACAGTGTATAGAGGGCATAACTCGGCTTCTTCTCCGGAGCCTTTGTGCTCCACTGTCTCGCAGGTTAACCCTATGGGCCTGAACGACGCACAGTGCATCCAAATTTACACCTGTTCTTCTCTATTGATTTTCTCCGCGACCGTGCATCATACCGAGAAGCCACGCATATCACGTGAAACAGCGGAATTGTAGCTTTCTGACAAGGCCACTTGTTGGTAGTCCAATGTTTTCACAGTGAAAAACAATGATAAAGTTACACTAAAATTATGTATAACAGAGCTTTCATACAGCTTTGCACACACATTACTCTTGGATGGATTACTCGCGAATGCAGGCTCGCACAGAAATGCCACGCATATCACATGAAAACGCAGGAGCAGAGCTTTCCAGGGATACCACACACATCATTGTGCTGCCATCCCATCATGCTTTAAATCCAGATTAATTGTCTACAAATAAAAACCTGACGAATTTCTTTACAATCCATTATATAGATCTTGTTATCAGTCACTTCATATAGTGAGGAATATCATATTTTACCACGTCTTAGGCTTGCGTGTGTTTCTCCCTGTCTATCCACATTTGTAGTCCGGCTTTCAAGATGCAAATATCTCCATATTGTCCAGTTTAGTACAATTGACATTTCACCTTTGCGCACCCAGACATAGCATAATTATGCATGCATGACAGGGCCGTAGTCACCATATACATTGAGGGGGACATGCCCCCCCCCCATTTCCAATACACAAACTGTCCCCCCAATATATAACTGAAACTGAAAAACAACAACAAACTTTGTTTACTGCAAACAAAGTGGCAAATATTATCTTGGAGGACATCATTGCACTTGGTTGACTATTTTTCTATGATCTTAGATGTAAATATTGCATGTTTGTTTCAGATAAAACACATTTTTGACTTGTGAATGAGTCAATGGAATTTCTTGCAATAATAAAAAAAATACTGGCAATCATGTCTGTCTGACACAAACCACATGTTTTGGACAGCTGTGAAGTGACAGAATGTCCCACCATCATGGTATTTATATTGCCAGATTCCAGAGAGTCTCCCCTCTTCATATATGGCAGAATGATTTGCCAGTATTTTTATTATTGCAAGAAATTCCATCGACTCATTCACAAGTCAAAAATGCGTTTTATCTGAAAGAAACATGCAATATTTACATCTAAGATCATAGAAAAATAGTCAACCAAGTGCAATGATGTCCTCCAAGATAATATTTGTTTTTCAGTTTCAGTTATATATTGGGGAGACATTTTGGGCATTGGTGGGAGGGCACGTGTCCCCCTCAATGTATATGGTGACTACGGCCCTGTCAGCATACATTAGGCTGCAGTTGTCTGGGTATGCAAAGGTGAAATGGCTGGTCTTGTCATACAAAGTTTGATGGAGTGTCAACTGGACAATATGGAGATATTTGCATCTTGAAAGCTGGACTACAAATGTGGATAGACAGGGAGAAACACACGCAAGCCTAAGACGTGGTAAGATATGATATTCCTCACTATATGAAGTGACTGATAACAAGATCTGTATAATGGATTGTAAAGAAATTCGTCAGGTTTTTATTTTGTAGACAATTGATCTGTATTTATAGCGTGACAGGATGACAGCACAATGATGTCTGTGGTCCTGCGCTTTCATGTGATGTGCGTGGCATTTCTGTGTGAGCCTGCGTTCGCGAGTAATCCATCCAAGAGTAATGTGTGTGCAAAGCTGTATGAAAGCTCTGTTATACATCAGTTTATTGTAATTTTTCGTTGTGAAAACATTGGATTACTGACAAGTGCTTGGCCTTGTCGGAAAGCTACAATTCTGCTGTTTCCGCTGATATGCGTGGCTTCTCGCTATGACAGTCGCGGAGAAAATCCACAGAGAAGAACGGGTGTGAATTTGGACGCACTATGCGTCGTTCAGGCCCATAGTCTAAACTTCTCAGTTTCAACATTTTATTGAGAACATTTAGGAACAGTGCTGCACGTTAACTTTTGTGTGCACATTGTTTTCGTCGCCATTGTTGCTGAGTCTGAGGTGTGAGTCATGCGCTCTTGCTCCGCCTCCACCTCAGGTACCGAAATTTGGCACTGTTTCATTTCAAGTGAATCGGTACTCGGTAGTACCGACGTGAATCGGTAGAGTTTCGGTACCCAACCCTACTTCATATATGGCAGAATATATCATTTTCCAACTTGCTATTGTGAGATACATGTAAAAATGTAAGAATTAAGTAACATGGATGTTTTTTTTTCATTGATATAAAAAATAATATAAAATACAGGCACATAGGAGGACATGAAATGATGGCAAATCTGGTTAGCCCACATTGTCCTAAAAAAAAACAAGATATAGCATGTGTATGTAGCCTTTATAATGACTGTGATATGAGCTTAAAAGTAAAGGCAGTAAAAATACCCCAAAAAGGCCTGGGGCCCATAGGGTTAACTTATATCGCAGCGGTGCCTGGATAGTGTGACGTGTGTGGTTGTGCTGCTGCCGTGGTCCTGCCTGATGCCTCCTGCTGCTGCTGTTATCATTAGTCATACTTCTACTGTTATTATACACATATGATTATTGGCATATATGTATACTATCATATATTAATATATACTTTCAATGTATTGTACCACAATAGCCATAATTATTATTATAATATTACTTTCATTAATATTGTTGTAAGCTACTGTCATTACTGCCTGTCCTGCATCTCTCTCTGTCTCTCTTTCTGTCTTATTCTGTCATACTAATTACTGTTAATTTATTATGTTGATCTGTTCTGTACGACATCTATTGCACGTCTGTCCGTCCTGGAAGAGGGATCCCTCCTTGCTCTTCCTGAGGTTTCTACTAGTGCTGCACGATTTGGTAAAAATGTGCGATTGTGATTATGGTGGACAATATCGCGATTTGCGATTACAATATAATTACAATAAAATGTAATAAATAAATGGTATCATGAGTCTTTTTGCTTGATTCAGTGTTTCCTCTACATTATATTAGGGGGGCACTGACCTGACATGGTTATTGTTATGGACATACAGTGTGTAAATGACCATCAACAGACTGAGCACAGTCAAACACGCTGCTCACACAGCAGCGCAGCACGGAACTGTACACACAGCGGAGCGAGCATATGTTGCGTTCAGGTGTTGTCACGTAAATGACAAATTCCAGCGCCATAGCACAAAACAGCAGCATGTCAAGTGGGCTTACCTGAGCAAAATTGCTCAATTTTTCATTTGTTATGGAGTCCATGATTTCCATGTGACACTTACAAATGTTTGCTTAACTGTGCTTGGATGTTGTTTTATGAGGCTCTGGCGGCTTTCAGTTGTCTCATTGTCTTTAACGTTACACAGCTCGGCTTTCTTTCGTGTGCACTCTTCCTACTTTTCCCTGTGCTGTGCTGTCTCAAGTGTTGATATAGATTGGCTGTGTTGCCGTGGGACGTGGCGACTTTAACTTTTACACTTGAACAGCACGTCTTTCTGTTCAACATCGCCATACCTGAATCCAAAGTATCGCCATGTAACAGACGTTTTTTTCGGCACCAACTCAGGCTGTTCATGGTCGAGCTCATGCTCTTCTTCAGTGTCTGTGTTGGTCACTGCTGCACGCCGGCTGCACACACCAGGATAGCTTGTGGGCGTGATGTCAACAAACTCCACACACTACAGGAGAGGCAGTCACATTCACAGGTACACATGTTAACATTTATTTAGCCTACATTAAATCGCAAATCGCAGCCTTTTATGCGGTTATGTAATCACACAGCCTGACATCGCGATTGTGACTGCGATTAGATTAATCATGCAGCACTAGTTTCTACCATCTTTTTCCCCCGTTAAAGGGGTTTTTGGGGAGTTTTTCCTTATTCGCTGTGAGGGTCCAAAGGACAGAGGGATGTTGTATGCTGTAAAGCCCTGTGAGGCAAATTGTGATTTGTGATATTGGGCTTTATAAATAAAACTGATTGATTGATTGATGAGTAAGATAGATTGGGAAGGGTCCTTGAAATTGGGACGAGTAGGATTAGAGATTAACTGAGAAAGTCCAAGATCAGCATAGATGGACTTTAGACTATCTGATTCTGTGGACATCCAATTTAAGTTCAGGTCTTCCCTTTCTTTTTCCTCTTCTTCTAGTCACTTCTAAAGTCATGAAAGTAGTTAAATTCTCAAATAAGGCAGCATCTGCCAGGCGGAAGGGGGACGATAAATACCAACAACCTTAAAAAGAGCATTCTGACTTAATTCTTTGTTCAAAATCAATAGTTCATATTGTTTTGGCACAGACATACTAACAGACTGGGATTCTTTGATGTTATTTATTACATAGATTGCTAGACCTCTGCCCATAAGGCTGTGGGGGCGAATAGCAGCTCTAAGGGTTACCGGCCTGATTACTGATCTTAAATTGCGGTGGTGAGATGAAGATGATGATTCCCATTGAGAAGCAGTGGACATGTGGTGAAATTCACTGGAGACCAGGACTGAGGTTTTGTCATGGGAGTTGGAAGGGGCTCTGGGTTCCTAACTAATGGAGGAATTTCATGTGAATCAAGGATGTCATATTGATCCGTCAACTTTTTTTGTCCGTTTGCCAGAGTATGCAATGAGGGAAAGGAGAGTCCCCCCCTCTTTTTATAGCCACTGACTACAGTTCAGGGCTGATGATGTTGATGTGATGGAACAGAGCTGGACAGGGCTTTAGGTTTAACCCTGAGCTACATCCAGGAGTCCTCAGGGATGGTGACTTGAATACAGACAGGAGCAGCAGCTGTAGCAGTGGCAGACTTGTGCAGGGCAGAAGACGATAGTGTTTAAGTATCTCTCAGCCTACTGGATTTTGTATTTTATCTTTACATGGCAAATAGTTGTTTGCTGCTATATTAGTTCTCACTTTAACACCAACCACAGCGCAGAGAAAGAAAGAAAGAAAGAAAGAAAGAAAGAAAGAAAGAAAGAAGATCCAGCTGATAGCAAACTGTTTCTAATAAACTGAAAGAACAATACCTGTTTATGTCTAATGTTCTAGCTTAGTTTGACACATATCTTTAAAATTACCTGTGCAAATGTTACCTGCAGGCAGTCAATCTCCTAAGCAGCAGAGGGAGTAGCAGAGAGGACAGGAGGACTGATACTGACTGATGTCTGTACTCTTTAATCTTTCTCAACTTTAATCAGTATTGTGATGTCAGGAATATGATTTATTTTATTTACATTTTAGATTTGTTTCCAGTGAAATATTTACTTTATATTGTGACTTTGCTGTTTTAGTATTATTGTTGCTGCTCTAAAAACATTTTGTTATAAAATATTCCATTTTAATCCTTTTCTGAATTTATTCTTTTTGAAAAATACTTCCATGTAAAACTTACAGTATTCGTTTTCTAAGAATCTCTTTATAGTAAAAATTGGTATTGTAACTAAAACATAACCAATCAAATCAAGCCCTATATAGGACATTATTAGGTTTCAGGCAGAACCATACTGAGTTTGTGCAAGTTTGTTATTATTATTATTATGTATTATATTAACATAATAAAGGTTTGGATCATGATAGTGTTAGCACTGACTCAGCATTCACAGTATTGCACAGGGCTGCCCCCTTTGAAAGTCGGAGATTTGAATCGTCGGTCGAAGACCCCTACACTGACTAAGATTGCTTCAAGTTGAGCAGTTCTTTAATTTTATTTGCTAGTCAGAGTGCTATGCAGTGTATTTCTGGGGACCAAAACATTTTCATTAAACACTGTCTTTTCTGCTGGGAAGTGGTGAATTTACAGCTCATGTATGGTCTTTGTTTGATATCTAGTGTTGGCAAAAAATGTTGTTGCACATTTCCGAACCGTCATTAGTGCAGTTAGCTTGTTTAATATATTACATGATTGCCACTGTCACACGATTGCTGCAGTTTTAATACTTTAAACTTCTAATGGAAAAAAATAATTGTTGAATATTTGCGTTAAATGGCTGAATCCGGTTCAACTGACAAAATTCTGAGTTCGGTACAGCCCTGCTATTGTGATCCAAGCCTTTATTTTGTGAATGCTAATTCAGTATTCACACCATTATTGTCTTTATTATTTTTCTTCTTCCATATATATTTTTCAGTTACTGTCAACTTCTGCATACTTTCAACTACAGAAACCATTCAAATATCAAAATGATCAGCTCCTTAGGTATGTTTATGCCATGACTTTTCTTGTTCTATCATTTATAATTTTTATAAAATTAAGCTTTTCCAACTTTTTTTTTTTTTTTTTTTTTACAATGTAACCCAATGGAGAGACTCCTCCTAAATCTACTTCACTTTGAATTTCTACCACTTCTGCATACTTTCAGCTATTACTTAATTTAAACTTTAAACAGGTCACAAGGCTATGATTATGACAGGTTTAAAATACAGTGACCAGACAACCCCCGATTTCCGGGGACAGCCCCTGATTTGGGTGACCTGTCCCTGCTAAAAGCTGTCCCTGAAAATGTCCCCGATTTTGACACTGAATGGGGGAAAAATGCGCGCAGACTTAAACACCTGTTATTACGGTAGTCAGTAAACGCATCGCCGGAGAAGACGTTGTATGATGTACAAACGTTATCAGGAAGCACGACCAGACGCAGC
>NC_135744.1:2245000-2272500 GCF_041903045.1 Epinephelus lanceolatus
TTTTGGATTGGAAAAAAAAGGGATAGAGACAAGCCCTTATCACCCTTGTCCAAGTGCACATCTCGCAAAGAGCATCCAGATCATTTTCTGTACACAGTGAATTCCTCAAAAGATAGGTTTGATAAGTGCCAATTGTGTTTGTTTTGGGACTAAAAGTGACTGATTTTTATAGCGAATACAAGAAGGGTGTGTGAGGAGGGGGGGAAATAAGGAGGACAAGGGGCTGTGGGGTAGGGGGTATGATATATGTATGTTGAGGGACAGAAATCATTTCAAAAGAAAAGTGGGGTATTTAAAAGATCTTTTGAAAGGTAGACAAAGGGAAAGGGGTAAAAAAAAATCTACAGAGGACACAATGTAAAGTGAGAGAGGAGGGCGATGCGTCAAGCTAAGATGACAGGAAAACCATTTTGTGGCCATGCTGAAGGGTTCAATGAAGGCAGTGGTTATTTATAGGAGAGAATGGAGTAAAAACATTGACAGTGGTGTAGCAAGGAATCTTTTCTATAACTGAAGTGGGACAATTTTAAGAAACAGAGGATACTGATGTCATCTTCAAATCTCACTTAATGCTTTGCTGAGATCTCTGTTTGCTGAGCACGATGTATTGCTTTGCTTTTGATTGGCTTTTTTAGTCTCTTTGGTCCAGGCAACAGTGTTGCAAAATGGCTGCTGCTAGAGACATCTACATGGAAACTTTGCATAGCAGCAGCAGCACTTGTAATTGTGATGAATGCCACATTTATGGTCACTGCTGTTGCAGTGCCATTCATATAGACCCGGTTCTTTTGCCACTGACCTTTTCTACTGATTCAGAGATTCAAATGTTGTTTTTGTGGCAGCAATTAGGATTACCCAGTGTACATTATGACAGTCCTCTCTTTGTATTTTGATTCTTTCCGCACAATGCTAAATTGACTGTAGGCAGAATAAAAAAGCCATTATTGTCAATCTTAAACGATATTCTCTCAGCTCACTTTTGTTTTCCCCGAACAAACCCAAATCTTAATGAGCTTCTTCCATCAGAATCATGCATTTTGCACCTACTGCAGAAAGAGAGATGTAGCTTTCCAACATGAAGGCTTTTAGGGCTCTGGTCCAGTACAGGCTGCTGAGGTTATCTCTATGGAGACCTGGGTAATGAGTGTTGCTGCAGTGTGGGGTCTGGGCTTGAGCAACACTGCACTTTGTTCAGGTGACCCTGGAAATGCTTCCTGATAGAATTCAGCCTGTTACTCTTTTCTGATAATTGTTATAAGAATCACATTTCTTTTCAGCACCTGATCTGAAATGCATGATTGCTCAAAAATACACACAAAACACATTTTGTCTGTTTAGGTTTTAATGGCTGTTTATATAGATATTGGTATTTGCATTGCCTGTTAGTAGAGTGCATATTTTAAAGATTACAGCTATATTTTTGCAGTGGTCATTTATGAATAGTATCAACTGTACAAATTCCATTTTGCTCTAAATTGCTGTTTGGCAATTTGGGGACACATTTGCAAGCTCATCTACAGTAGATATATACAATTTGCCGGTGTGGAGAGTAAAATCTGCTGTAGAGTTCACTTCACTGGTGCTTGAGCTTTTAAAGTGCTCTTGCAGAAGTGTCTATTAAAACGTAAATGGAATTGAACAACATATTCCAGTTATGAAGAGATAAAATTGTGAAAATGACATAATGTTGTTTTTGCTCCGCTATGGCCGTGTGTGTGTGTGTGTGTGTGTGTGTGTGTGTGTGTGTGTATGTACAGGGATGCTAATAAGCCTTGTAAATATACAGCCAAGCTCCCGTTGGCTCTTAGTGTCACTCTGTGCATGTGGATTTTTGGCTTTGAGTTTAAGATGACGAGGGGCTGCTGGAGAAAAGGTGGCTAGGCTTATTAAAACATAAGCATTTTCAGTATGACTTGAGCCAGACTTCAAACATGTTAATTTGGGGACAGATTTTTTTTTTCTGCATTTTTTCTTGGTTTAGATCATCACAGTAATAAATGAAACACAGGAGGTTCTCTCTTGGATCCCTAATGCTGAACAACAATTCAAGAGGATTAAAGATACAAAACAGTATCTGACTACCTCTCATCACCCACAGTTAGACCGTTCAGTTTGTTCAGGAGTAACCAAGGAACGACAGAGATTATAATCCATCAAGCACAGAGAGGAGAGGTGGGTTTGAAATAAAGATTTCATGTAGATAAATGTCATTCAGTGCTGTGTATCCATATAACTGTACCAATTACCAATTAAGGGCAACTGATTCATTTCAATATCTGTGTGTAGTTTACTAGGTCTAGAGAGATGGTGAAAAAATGTAAAAAGTGACTTGGAGAACAAAGTTTACTTTTTGTAGATTTAACAAAAAACACAGTCTTCCTCTGTTTTCGTTGCCTAAACCTAACCATCTAAGGCCACTTTGATCACCCTCCATCACCTTACCACTTCCTTCACTCAAAAAAAAAGTTGCTAGTAAAAAGTATCCAGGCATTTTGTTTCCCTCAAAACATATTTGGCAAAACAAGTTATAGTATACAGAATAATAGTAAATTCCAGGAGACAGTGATAGGGTCACAACATCATCTTGAGAGCCTAAATGTCATACAAATGTCATCAACATACAGCACTGCATTTCTATTCACAAAGCAGAACATTAAAACATTTAATATCTGTCTTTGTGTCTGACATCGAATTGTCAAGCTCCTCTTGAAGACTATGGAAAAAGTTGCACTTTCAGCACAAAGTTTGTTTATTTTATTATTTTGGTTAATTTTCACCAGTCAAAACAGCAACACTGCTCAGAGGTCACATTAAGGCCAGTGGGAAACTAGGTCTGTGCAGACTGGTGTTCTTTGGTATACATCTGTCACTTCACATAGAGCCAGGGAGGGTTGATAGAGTCACAGCAACACACATCAGCAAACAACAACTGAGCTCAGCTCCTCAGTCGCACATTTTTATTAGCACACCAGTCCACACAATGTAGGCCAACGGAAATGCTGTGATTATTCTTTTTAAGTGAGTCATAATCATGTCGGGTTTTTGTTCTGACCAGAGCCACTGTATTTACTGTATTTATCACATAATAATTTTTGACAGTGGTAGAATATTCATACATTTAATTAACCCATATATTTTTAGCATTACATTATGAGAATTTGCACTCACATTTCCAACAAATCACAAAAACCCACAAAATTAAACCTTTAAAATTCTTTTTTAAGTTTTAAATGATTTTATACTAGTTTCACAAAATTACTAGTAACACATTCAATAGTAATCTGATGGTTTGAATTTAGGTCTGTGCTTCATTTCTTTATAAACTTTATATTTTCAGGCCCTTTAAAATGTCAGGTTTTTTTTAGCATCTTATTTTGATTATGCATAAGGCTTAATATTAGAAGGTATAAGTGACATGCTGTTTTCATGGAATCACTAATCACACCAGGATTTGTCACTGCCATTGGCTCAAGATTTTTGGATCGCTCCGCTAGTGCTTGTGCCTTAGCTTAGCTGTTCAGAGAAGAGTAGCTTCAACCATATGTTAATGGGTGCACATTGAACTTTTAAAGGTTTCATTTAACCCAGACCAGAATGCTTAGGGAGATGATAGTGTGTAGTGAGGCAGAAGAAGAGGAAGAGAGGGGGAAGAGGGACACAGACTCAGCTTGTGTTAGGTGGTATCTGAAGCTCAAAGAATCATATTGAATCAAATCAGCCTGGTTTTCCAAGTAAAAAACAAGAATATTATATATATAGATATATATATGTATGTATCTCTCTCTCTCTCTCCCTCTCTCTCTCTCTCTCTATATATATATATATATATATACATATATATATATATATATATATATATATATACAGTAGTATCTGATATTTAATAAATCATCACAATAAATCATCACAATGTTGTCATATCAGTTTCATAGATTGTTATCAGCAAAAGTAGTATTTCCCTCTCTGTCTTTCTCTCTCTCTCTCTCTCTTCATAATATATATATATATGGCATGCCGTTCAGGAAATTATTATGTATATAATATCAAGTTTGAATATATGGAATGAAAGCCTGAATATATTGAATGAACCTCAAATATATGGAATGAAAGCCTGAATATATTGAATGAACCTCGAATATATGAAATGAATGTCTGAATATATGGAATGAACCTCGAATATATGGAATGAAAGTCTGAATATATTGGTCCAGGTATCATCGGATAATTTGTAATTCATTCGTAATTCAAAAACCAGAAACGATAAATCTGTTATTTGATTCAAAACAAAAAAACAAGAGTACCCAAGCAAAACATTTTTGGTGTCAGAATCAAATAACGAAAAACCAATCAAACCCGGCCCGTTTTTGTTTTTTGCCGATTCGTTTTGCCGTTATTCCTTTTTGGACTGAATATTGAACAGGTCTGTGGACATTCAGCCAATTCGTTTTTGCGTTTAAAACCAAAAACGTAAATCACGTGTTTTTTTCCTTTTTTCATTTTAAACGAAAAACGAAATCACATGATCTATTCCTTTTTTATTTCCAAATGAAAAACCAATAAACCAATTTTGGTTTTTGCAAATTCCTTTTTTCATTTCTCATTTGGGACAGACAAAACGGTTACTGCACTCAAATTCAAAATACTGCCGCGAGCTGTGTCCGCCCCCCCTCATCTACAGAATCGAGGTTGCTGGACAGCGGCACGCTGGAGACTGATTTGTTTGCCCACAGGCGGCTGCCGTGGCAGGGCTGCGTCGCCGTGTCCTTGATCTTTGGTTTTCCAGCAGACCATTCGAGCAAGTCCGGCTTCTCTGCTGCTAACGCTGCTGCCGGGATACAGCTGAGGAGACTGCTAATGCTATGTACCGGGACACTGCTAATGCTGCTTGCCGTGCTGCTGTGGCTCAGTCTTAACTGTAACTGATGCTGAGACTCTACTGACTGCGTGACTGGTAGACGCCGGTGGGTGGCACAACAGGCCAAAACACAAATTCAAAACATAAACATGATTTGTGGACCGTAAAATATTTTTTTTAAATGCGAATATTCTGGCTGTACTATTGTTGTCGGTGAGATCAGTATGTTATATGAACATTATTCCTTAGTCTCTGTGACATATTAGGAGGATTTTACGACTATTTGCTTTAGATTTCTTACATATAGCTCCTTTAAGACACCAAACATAACTTACAATTTGTTGACAGTGTTTCTCTTGTGCGCGCGCACACGCTCTCTTTCTCTCTCGTAGTCTCACTCTGTTTCTTTTCTTTTGACTTTTCTAAGATGACAGATGCTGAATATATACTCCCTATCTGATGCTGTGGCTGTTTGTGGCTGAGAGGGATGTGAAGTCATTAGTTTGCAGCTGTGTTAATCAAACCAGGTTGGGTTTCCATTACGCGTGCCAAATGGTGCCAATCCCCTTTGATCTGACATCAGATGAGACGGGACAGTCGATATAGAGATACATTTATGTGCTGATTGCAGATAGTTGCATTGAATAGTGGGTTTTTTTGGATATTTATTGCATTGTTAATGTGCCTGACATTTTGGAAACCTGCCTGTGAGGTTTTGGTGACATGTGCGCACTGTCCGCTGGTCAGCCAAACTTTCACTTACACCGGCTGCGCTATGCCTGCACTGACAGTAGACCTGGTTTCAGCTGGCGAGCTTTTAGCACACCTTTTGCGAAGCCTTTTGGCACTAAACTGTCACTGCCCCAAGCTGGATCTGTTGACACCTCCCCCGCTGCGCTGTCACACCCATCTCAGCGAACTTCGGTCTGCAAAACTACCAAACTGAGCGCACCTCGGGTTGCGCTGCTTGAAACTAGCTCTGTGCGGGGTTCGCCACCCTGCGCCGTGCCGGGAAACTAGAGGCCAAAGATTTGATATATGGAATGAACCTTGAATATATGGAATGAATGTTTGAATATATGGAATAAACCTTGAATATATAGAACAAATATATTCAAGTTTCGTTCAATATATTCAGACTTTTCATTCATACCATATATTCAAACTTTATATTATATATATATATATATATATATATATATATATATATAATTTCCTGAACGGCATGCCATATATGTATATATTATGAAGAGAGAGAGAGAGAGAGAGAAAGACAGAGAGAGAAATACTACTTTTGCTGATAACAATCTATGAAACTGATATGACAACATTGTGATGATTTATTAAATGTCAGATACTGCATAACAATTAAGAGACTCCCAAGTTTGTGAATGTTTTATGGACAAAATGTACATTGTTAAAGGCACTTAAAATCTATCATTCATATACTGTACATCAGTGGTGGCTGCTGGTCTTTCAAACAGGGGAAGCTCACTTTAAGATTGCATCATACAATTTGTCATATTGTAGTGAGGCAGTAACTTATAAAAGGAACATTTAATTGAAGCAGTTTTTCAACCACACTCTGAACTGTGTCTACATCACCAGAACTGATTTTCTCTCAAAATTAACATTAACACTGGCCCAGGTAACAAACAGTGCTATATAGCAACATTCTCTGAACATTCTCAAATATTACTGAAACGCATATTTATTATATGAATTCTGCCCTCCACTCCTATTGCAGAAAATGGTTTGTGACCCTGTCATACCAACTGCACACACACAACACAACTACACTTTTGTGATTCAATGAACAAACGAACTAACTAATGACACTAAACAGGGCAAAAACTCAATAACGCAATGTTTGTGTTTTTATTTACAGTATGTGTTGTGTGTGTACTGTACAAATGGTGAAAATGAGCTATATCGCTTATGGAAATAAGGAACTCCGGACAGCACTCTGTCATTTGCCGATGCCAGTGTGTATTTCCAAAGTGCTGTCAATCACAAAGGGGTTCCGCCTTTTAGACAATTCCTCCAATCAGCATGCATACACCGAGTGTCCTCTCCCACCTACCGCTCCATTAGGTCCCAGGGAAGCTGAGCCTCCCTGGAAGTGACAATTTTGTCGCATTTATCCACTGACCATCTCGCTTTGCTGCATGAAAAAAACCTGCTCAGCGCTGTCTCATAGGAATGCTTGGAAGCTCCGCGTTCAGAAGAATGTATGACAGGGAAGTCGCGTTTGAAAACTGGTCATAAACAGCTGATCCTAGTGCACATTTAATGCAATGTAAATTCTTATTTTAATGTAAATTCAATAGTGCATATCTGATCATTTCTTCTATGAAATTTTAGGGGAAGATCAGCCTCCCTTGCTGTCTCAGAGCAATCGCCCCTGCTGTACATCTACCATATCATATGGCTGCAAGGCACATGTAGTACCACCCCACACAGAAAATTAGTTTTGGATCCTTTTCTATTTTCTATTTAAATGAGGCAGTAATTGGCTGAAACATCAGTACAATTTTACAGTTTTGCTAGTGTGCATGCACAATGACATTGCTGGAAGGTATGATAGTACAAACTGATACAGTAAATAACAGTAAACTTATTATGTTGATCTGTTCTGTACGACATCTATTGCACGTCAGTCCGTCCTGGAAGAGGGATCCCTCCTCATTTGCTCTTCCTGAAGTTTCTATCGTATTTTTTCCCCGTTAAAGGTTTTTTTTGGGGGTAGTTTTTCCTTATCCGCTGTGAGGGTCCAAAGGACAGAGGGATGTCGTATGCTGTAAAGCCCTGTGAGGCAAATTGTGATTTGTGATATTGGGCTTTATAAATAAAATTGATTGATTGATTGAAATGAATGGAGTTTTTGGCATCCGTTAACCAGACTAATGGCTTTAAATAAGTTGTGTTGTTTGTGTCTGTAGGCTCTCGTAAAAAAATAGGGCAGTAGGTTAATGCTGTGGCCACGCAGGTAGAGCAAGAAGTAAGCTAGATTGAGCTCAGGCTAAATAAAGTTCATTACTCTTGCTCATTGTCCAGTTTAAGTTCAATGAGAAACACACACACACACACACACACACACACACACAAAACTACACCAAAATGCAGATGGTGACATTATCTACTCAAACCCATATAATGACATTTTAGGCTGTTCGGCTGCACTGTAATTTTTCCAAAGATGTAGTGGTCATTTAGTCTGATCTCAGCACAAAATGTTTACATGTAGTGTCTGTTGTACAGCCTTTATGATCATAGACCATGTTGCAGTGATGGCCCCTCTGAGATCATGATAAATGCATTCATATTACAGTTTTTTACAATCCCTTTAGCACTGATTTCAGAACCTTGAAGTCATTTTTCACAACTCTAGACACAAAACTCAAAACTAATGATCAAAATGTGCATTTTTTCAAAACTCCTAACACTTTTTCCAGTTGCTTGGATACTATACACATTAACCTAAGATCATTTGTTCATTTAAATGAAATCACCTGTTCAAAATAACACAACTTAACATCAAAGTATTAGCATTTCAAAATGCAATTCACACATTACATCTGAGATAACTGTCTATTCATTTCATTACAATGATCTAACTATCAATGTATATACAACTGCTCAAAATAATAAGTTAAACATGCATTTCTCTTAACGCACAGTTTTATGGAAACTGCTGAACAATATTTAATGTTTAGATCATGGAAGGCCCTTGTAAATGCTTTTCCAACACTCTCAACTCATTACTGATGATTGATTTCACCTTGTGGTATGAGTATAAATGAGTGGGATCCATGACAGCACAAGCAATTTCAGTAACATAGAGCTGGCAGGTGATCACAGGGGTCAAGCAAGAGGAAGACAAGGAAGACATGGTCAAAGGATTGGCAGGCATCACGCACCCCTTCTGAGAGATGGTTGTGGGCTTCGTATGGGAGGAGGGCTTAGGCCTCAACAAAGAGGTGGCCATGGGCCTCATTTTAGAGGTGTGGGGGAACGTGGTAGAAGACAATGCCACAGACCAAGACAGCAACAGCAAAGAGTGTCCAGTGAAATCTGGGCAATAGTTGTAGACCATGTTGTAAATCATGGCATGACAATGACTGAGGCAGCTGGAATGATTCAACCAAACCTCAGAAGATCAACTGTGGCGTCAATAATCAGAACTTTCCGCAATGAGAACCGGTAAGTCTAAAGCATGCACTAAACATTAGGCTACTCTCAACTGTCAAATGACTGTATACTGCATGTCAATGTCTACCACATGATGTGATTACTGTAAATGTGTTCTATGGTGACATGTTCTTACAGTACTGTACTGTAATTTTCCCTGCAGAATTGAGTCTAGGCCAAATAGTGGAGGCAGAGGCAAAATTCTGACTGATGAACAACAGCATGCTGTGGTCAATTTGGTCCGGGCCAGAAATGATATTCGCCTTTCAGACATTCAGCAGCACATCTTGGACAATGATGGCATTTTCAACAATGTGGAAGCCATAAGTTTGCCTACTATTGCACGTGTGCTGAAAAGGCACCAGGTATCTGTAAAACAGCTATAGCATGTGCCTTTTGAAAGAAATGCAGAGAGAGTGAAGCAGCTGAGGACTGAGTATGTTCAGGTATGTTCAGTTTCAAGATGCCTGTTGTGAAAATTTCCCCCCAAATTCTACATCATTGTAATCAGTAATTCTCTTTCCAAATATCTTTTTAGAGGGTGATGGAGCTGAATGCTGATGAAAACCATCACAAATTCATCTTTGTGGATGAGGCAGGCTTCAACCTGGCCAAGACAAGGAGGAGAGGTTGGAATTTCATTGGCCAGCGGGTAACCATCCAAGTACCTGGACAGCGTGGGGCCAACATCACCATGTGTGCGACCATATCTGAAGATGGTGTGGTGGGATGCAGACCTCGCATAGGACCCTATAATGCAGCTCTCCTTGTAACATTCCTTGATGAGCTAACTCAGGTCTGTAGAGCAGATGGTGTGATCTATGTCATTGTGTGGGATGATGATAGGTTCCACCATGCTCAAGTTGTGCAAGCATGGTTTCAGGCCCATCCACAATTCACCACCCTGTACTTACCCCCATACTTTCCTTTCCTTAACGAGATTGAGGAATTTTTCTCCACATGGAGGTGGAAGGTGTATGACAGGCGCCCACATGAACAAGTCACCCTTCTCCAGGCCATGGATGATGCATGCAATGACATCACAGCAGACCAGTGTCAGGCCTGGATTTTGCCATGCCAGAAGATTTTTTCCAAGGTGTTTGGCAAATGAAAACATCAGCTGTGATGTGGATGAGAACCTGTGGCCAAATCCACAAGACGGGGTTGATGGATAGAAACACAGTACAGTAATCAATCCTTTTTTTGGACTGATTTTTTTTTTTTAGTTGTTTTTTTACATGCTATTTATAGTACTGTAGTTTTTTCTTTTTTGTAGCCAATTATTTTTGATTTGAATCAAAGAAATCTATGTTGTATTTCTTCGATAAATTTCAGTTAACGGTAGAGTGATGTAGTACCATAATGAAACACTGTTCACATATTTTGTACTACAATATTTAATGATTGTTCAAAGTAATAAATAATGAAACTATCTGTATCTTGTGTGTGGGTGATCTAAATTAAGTTCATATGGTATTTCATGATACAATGCGTTATTTGAAAGAGTGATTCTGCAGGTGTAAGGTTTCTTTAAAGATATGGATGCACAATACAATGTTTTGAGCATTGGACAGCCTGTGTTACAAGGGATGACCGTTTTGAGTTTTGTGTCTAGAGTTGTGAAAAATGACATCAAGGTTCTGAAATTAGTGTTAAAGGGATTGTAAAAAAATGTAAAGACAGACATGCAGAGAGCTTGATTGTGTTCACATTACATCAGAGATCTGCTTAGCTGCTGTTGTTGGGTATGAAGTTATTAAAAGCTAGGTGCAATACCTGTAGGCTGAAGAATCAGGGTTTTTGTTTCTAAACTTGTCTGCACACTATGCATTATGTTCACACACAATCAATTTGCAATAATAATTGATGTTTACAGGCAGCGTTTAGTCGGAGGCAAGGTGACATCCATAAAGTGCTGTGAAATTGCCAAACACAGGGACACAGGGTTGTGTTGAGCCTTGCATTTACAGGGGTCATCCCTATATTCCCCGGGTTCTATGTTCCCCGATCAGGAAACATAGGACCCTTTAAAAAAAAAAGGGTCCTATGTTCCCTGCTTTCCCCAAAAGGAAATATGTTCCCCGCTTTGTATGGGACCGGGGAACACAGAACCCTTTTTAAGGGTTCTATGTTCCCTGCTGTTGCCGGAGAACATAGGACCCTTTTGAGAAAAGGGGATTAGGGTTAGGGTTAGGGGTTAGGACCCTTTTTTTAAAAAAAGGGCGTATGTTCCCCGGGTCCTTTCGGGGAAAAGTGGGGAACATAGAACCCTTATTATTAAAAAGGGTTCTATGTTCCCCGGTCCCATACAAAGCGGGGAACATAGGACCCGGGGAACATAGAACCCGGGGAACATAGGTACGCTCCCGCATTTACATATTCATATTTAACCAATATATTTTTTACTTAATCTGACCAAGAAATTTTTGTTGCCTTAAGCCCTATCATGCTTTAGTTGCCTAAAGCTGATTTTCTTCGAATCAAATATTTAGAAATGTGGGTGCAAATGTTGATATTGAACCTTTTGTGTAATGTGATTGCGTTTCCTTTAAAGACATGTGTCATCAGTGGACATTTGCATATATTCAATGTGAATATTTTGACTCCTTTGTTGATTAAGTGGCATGACATTATCCCCTGAAATGTTTTTTTTCTGATGCCCAAAGTACTGTAGTTGCATTATGAATGTTATTGCTGGGATGATGGCATTGTTGCCAAACATTTCTTTCAAAGACAGCCTGTTGAGGTTTCCTTCTCGAATACACCTGTCAGGGTGCACAGAGAGATTGGCCTAATGTGCCAAATGTATTACTATTTCTGTATATCTGAGAAGAGAGGGAGGTGAGTAAAATACAGACAGAGAGACTGCATCTTTTTTCTTAATGTCCCAGTACACCCAAACCAACTATATATGCAATGTAGGCTTGCAGTAAGATGGTGCCTCTGTATTAAAACCTGTATCAGTTCAAAAGGGGCCTTTAACTACCATAATATTTAAGTATTATACTGAAGAAACATTGACAGCCCAACAATATCTCACATTTCTCACCTTCTGTTTGTGCTGTATGTGTCAAAGGAAGACACTGGACATATACACTCCACTTGCCTGAGTCACTGACACACATACATACATGGAATTTGAATTTTTAGATGCTTAATATGGATATATAACTAGCCTAGCCCGCAAACTTAGGTTTGTGAGTTCTGCGTACGTGACCAACATAGCTGATAAACTGATTATTTAGACTATTTATTAATGTTTTTTAATCAACAAAAATTTAATTTATTGGTAGTAAACAAGCACAAAAGACTACAGTCAAGACATTTACAACAAAGTTAGTGAAAGCACAGTACATTTTCTTACCATAAAGCTGATTTGCTCTACAGGAGCCGGGTGTGATTTCACTGAATTAAATAGAGAGAATGGGAATTAAAAAAACATACGTATATTCATATAAATTTGAAAATTAAACAGTTATTTTTTTTTGTGAAGAAAAACTCATAATTAAACTATAAAAGACATTACCAACACGAAATTATATAATCAGGACCTCACTGGCAGTTTCTTCCCCTGTGAATACTGTTTGATGTATCTATTAGGCATAACCAGACCGTGCTTATTAGCATTCAAAATACAGCTCTCTTCCTGTAGCCCGAAATGTCTAACATTTTCAAACATTATGGCAAATGTTTCATTAAAGTGTTGCTAGCCCCCAGCTCCCTTCTGCTCTAGTCTCCACTCTATCAGGCCTTCCCCAGAAGTGATTATGCTAATTGCTGTTTGATCAGATGATTAAATTATAATTTGATTAATCCCAGGCACAAAACGCTCTGAATATGTTGATGTGTATTTTTCTGCCTGGCAGTGTTTGCAGAGTCCCCTGTCACCAGGCAGGTTGTCTGAGACACACAGTCCAGGTATAGGGTAGGAAGAGATGTATGTAGGGCTACATTGGGAGGTTATTATGAAACACTGTTTTTGATTTATTGTGTTCTTGTAATCACAGAAAACATGATGATTAATAAAGGATCCATGTCTAGATTTAGTGCAGCTCTAACGCAAATGGCTGCCATTTTGTCACCATTGCTTGTTCCTCTCATTTGACACTGTATCCATCAGAGTGATTTATAATAATAATAATGAGGGTCCAATTGTATTCCTATTATTGAAGTCAGTGCCACTCACATCACATATTTTTTGTATGACTATTTGTGATTTTTAATATGCATGATGTTGGATATTTTGCCGATGTCCAATATGCCGATATATAACCTAATTTTAGTGATCTCTTCTGTAATTTAGTGAAGTCTCTTCTGTAGTGGAATTAACATGATATTATACATGCATACTCTTATTGTGATGGGTTTTCAATGTATGTAATGTTCATTGTGCAAAATAAGAAAAAGCATGTTCGCCAAATCTATAGTTAATTTTAAAGCCAATATTGGCCAATACAGATGATGTGCCAATATTATCGCTCATCCATAATATTTAGTTGTGGTACGCTTCTTGATCAATTCAGAGTGAAAACTTAGAGATTTCTGATAAAAGAAATGGACCCACACCGATTCACGTTATGAATTGGATCCATTGAAACAGAATGAATAAAAAGGACACTGAAGTGGATAATAACCACTACCTTGGTCATTTGACTAGAACAAAAGAAAGTGGTGATCATCGTTAGTTGTCTCATTAGTTTGAAAACTTTGTTTTGACCCATTCTTACACCTATATTTCTTATTAACAGAACACCAACTGATGTTTCTCTCTTACACCAAACTAACACTAACGTTAGCTTAATTGCTTTGTAAACTAATTTTTAAACACAATTCATTCAAACTCAACAGAAAGAAAATAAAACCCACCAAAACCATCTTACTTTTTCTTATTTTTCATCTCGTTACTTAGTCCACTGTTCCAAAAATCACCAGCTCTGGTTTTGTTGAAATAAATCCTTAATTCACCGACTTCGATGAAAAAATATGGATCTGGATCTGCACACTCTTTATCCCTGAGGTCTCTTGCTGCATCTCAGCTGTTTGCTGAGCAGCAGTTCTCACTCCTTCTTTCGAGGCAGCTACAATACTTTATGTTTCAACAAACATGCAATTAATGACACAAAATAAACAGGGAAACTCCTCTGCTCTTTCAGTCATTACTCCAAACCTCACCTCGGTGAGTCCCACAGACTGTAAAAAATAATGGATGTGGCCATTTTGACACCTGGGTCTGTGGACCCTTTTAAGCCTGGAGTTTAGCATTTCAGCCATTGTCATCTTGGTTTTTTTGAGACTGAAGTGATGATATTTGGGTGAGAGACTGGAGCTGTGGAGGAACGAGGGGAGGATCTGACTGAGAGGATGAGAATGTTATTGGCTGACAGCCTGTCACTCAAAGCGGCCCGCCCTTAATTACGCTTAACTTAAAGTCTTAACAAAATGTAAACAGGGGAGTTAGGGATGCACAGTATTGGATTTTTTTGCCAATATCCGATATGCCAGCATAAAACAACTCATCTGACAGATAGCGATAGCAGTATTAATTATTCTACTTTTTTCCCACTTAATTTTAGTGATCATCAAGTCTCTTCTGTAGTGGAATTAACATATTGAAATTGACATGAAATACAATGCTTTTCAGTGCATGTAATATTCATTCATTGTACAAAATAAGAAAAAACATGTTGTATATATATTGGCTGATACCTATGACGTGTGGATATTATCAGCATGTTGGCTGATTCCAATAGTTCAGTTTAAAGCCAATATTGGCCGATACTGATGATACGCTGATATTATTGTGCATCCCTTGGGTAAGTTACATAAAAAATCACCCCCTATACAGTTGTCATGAATACTGACAAAACCTTTTTTTGTACCAGGCTGTAAACATGTTTGTTTCTGCTGTAAAGCTGGACATTTTAACGGGGGGGGGTCTATGGGGAGTGACTGGTTTCTGGAGCTTCATTTTTCAGCCCTGGAGGTAGCTCCTTGGAGTACATGACTTGCTGTAAGTCAGATTATATATGTGGAAATGTATACAGAAGCTAGCCCAATATTTAATTTAATTTAATTTTTTAAATTTTAATAATCCCCGAGGGGAAATTAATTTTTTTTCACTCTGTTGTCAATTACACACAGGTCCAAACACACACATGCACAAACAGGACCTTTATATGCACTAAATGGAGAGATGTCAGAGTGGGGCTGCCCATGACAGGTGCTCCGAGCGGTTGGGGGGGTCGGTGCCTTGCTCAAGGGCACCTCGGCAGTGCCTAGAAGATGAACTGGCACCTCTCCAGCTACCAGTCCACGCTCCATATTTTGGTCCGAACGGGGACTTGAACAGGCGACCCTCCGGTTCCCAACCCAGGTCCCTATGGACTGAGCAAAAGCAACAGTACACATAAAAACCATTGCCGCTCTGACCATCAATGATAAATTGATTTGAATGGGAATGTCCATTCTATCCTCATTCTACTTCTGTGATTTGCCCACTATGTGTTTGCATTTTAGCACTAAGAGAGGACTCTCCTGCAGTGGGGCTACTGAAGATGAAATACTCGCCTTTTAGGCAAATGGAGGGCTGTTGAGGGGAGGGGAGGCAGGGATGGAGGGAGAGAAAGTTGTGGGGGGTTGGGGTTTGTAAGGCACAAGAGGATAGCTGTGGGCGGAAAGGCAACAATGTCTAGTCATCTGACCCACAATCCCATTTAACCCCAGGACTTTGATTTGCCCTCCACTGTCAACTGCTTATTTCGCCTCTTTGTTTCTCCCCTGCAAATTGCTTTTATATTTACCACCTTGAGATGATGCAAAACAACATGGGTATTCCTGCTGCAGCCAAAGGAAGAAAAGCATTCAAAAATCTCTCTAATCCTTTATTTTGATAAGTGATTCAGACTGTCCTACATTCTGTTTATTCATTTGATGCAATTAAACCATAATTTTTCTTGTAATAACTTCCTAATACAATGTATGTTAAATATCATTATGATTAAAATATAAGCACATTTATTTTACATTTTTCTACACAAGGCTGCAAAACAATGGAAGGAATACAAGGGCAACATTAACACTTGCATACAAAAATGTGACAGTGTTTAAAATGTTTAGTGTTCCTTGCATGGACACCACATGTTTCAGGTAGTGGTGCTACATGCGTAAAACTGCAAAGTAGAATGGTAAATCCCACACACTTGTGATGGTGGAGAAGTGTCTTGCATGGATTATTTTGCAGGCTTAATGTTGCAACTGCAGTGATTGGACAGAAATATGAGTGAGAGCATTGCTTACTCTTGCTTTGTTTTGAAATGTATTACATGCAAGAAATGCCTCTTCAGGCCTACTAGCAAACCAAATATTGATTTAGTTATCCTTCAAAAATGTTTTATGAGGCAGAAAAGGGCACAGATCTAGCAAAAATGACGAAAAATTCAGCAAACTTCTCATTGTTGAAACGTCAAATTTCCATGTTTCACCATCAAACAGAAACTGGTTAGATCTACACCAAACTTCACGTTTGATAAGAGTCCTGGTTTAAAAACATTTACCAATATTCACACATAGTTATAGTGCCAACTTGTGGCAACAGAAAATTACATTTTTTTTATTTTGATGTTGAATTGACCAAATGTCTTCAAAAACCTTAAGACCTTGATGATGCTTGACTGTGAGGATTGCGAGTTCTCACTTAACTGCGTTGATATGGTGTGGTGGCCATTTTTAATATTTCGCTATAAAACAGGAAGTACTATCTTGAGCACACATTGTCCAATCTGCCCCAAATTTCTCATTCATTCTAAGGGTGTTTTCACACTTGGTCCTTTTCAGCCCTCTAAGTGGACTAAGAGCGGTGACTCAGCATTTTTTTCCCAAATTTGAACACTCCAAGAGAACTCAGACCCCACTGAATAAAACCAAACTCAGACTGCCTCGGCAGGTCTGAGCTCGATTCGTGTCAAGTCCGCGGTGCAGTTTACTTAACCTGTGCCTTGTGAACACAAAACGCTCCAGGTCTGCTTTGCCTTTTTGCTATTGTATTGTAGCCCTCCAGGCTTGCTGTAGACAGATCACATGCTATTTCAGTGGGACACATAATAAACTCAACGGAACCATGGCAACACATAACGACAGCACGACCAGTAGACGAGGAGTACTTTGGTCTGACGATAAAACAACTGCACTCCTCCAGATATGGAACGAGGAAAACATCAAACGCGAACAGTACAAAATGCACAGAAACGCTAAGATTTTCCTCCAATTTTAAGTTCATAATGGCACTGCAGTGCCAGTCTTTTATACCAACGCAATGTAATTTTTAACACACCTGGATCATTGCTTTTACCTGAGGAAACACTGGAGAGTTTTGCCCTGGTTGATGCAAGGACACTTGGTCGAGTTTTCTCCCAGGAAAACTCAACAACCTGCCTTTTAGATCCGATTCCCATCACTTTTAAAAACATTTATGGATTCTTTGAGGAACAGATTTTAAATATAGTAAATTACTCTCTTCAGACGGGTGTCTTCCCCACTGCCTTCAAAACGGCGGTGGTGAAGCCCCTTCTGAAGAAGAGTAATTTAGATCCCAACATTTTTAATAATTACCGACCTGTATCCAACTTACCGTTTTTAAGTAAGATTTTAGAAAAACTGGTTTTTAACCAAGTAAATTATTTTTTAAAAGAAACAATATTTTAGAGAAATATCATTCTGGTTTTAGGATGATCCACAGTACCAAGACAGCCCTTTTAAAGATTTTAAATGATATCAGATTGAATGCAGATTCACAAAAACTCACAGTCTTGGTACTACTGGATCAAAGCGCCGCCTTTAATACAGTAGATCACCACATTTTATTAAACAGACTCAGAAACCTGGTGGGCCTCTCTGGTACTGTTTTTAACTGGTTCAGCTCTTATCTCACAGATCGTTGTTTCTTTGTAAGTATGGATACTTGTTCCTCCAGAACACATGAAATTAGGCATGGGGTCCACTTCTTTTTAATCTATATATGCTTCCCCTTGGGGACGTCATCAGGAGGCACAGCATCAGCTTCCACAGTTACACAAATGACACACAGCTGTACATCGCCGTGTCTCCTGATGACACAGGGCCAACTGATACCCTTTTAAACTGTATTTTAGATATCAAGTCATGGATGGCAGTGAATTTCCTACAGCTCAACCAGGACAAAACAGAGGTTTTAATTATTGGTCCAAGACTACAAGATTTTAAACCTTCACAATGTGTAAAGAACCTGGGCGTCATTTTTGACTCTGAGCTTAGTTTTATTCCACACATAAAAAATGTAACAAAGATAGGTTTTTATCATCTTAAGAATATAGCCAGAGTCCACCCGTTTCTCTCTCAGGCTAACACGGAGGTGCTGATGCATGCTTTTATCTCGTCGTTTATTGTAATGCCCTGCTCTCAGGTCTTCCCAAAAAGACCATCTCTAATCTGCAGCTACTCCAAAACTCAGCCGCACGAGTGCTGACGAGGACCAGAGGGCGGGCGCACATTACACCAGTTTTAAAATCGCTGCATTGGCTCCCCGTGTGTTTCAGGATCGATTTTAAGGTTCTTTTATTAGTTTTTAAATGTCTTAACGGTCTTGGGCCATCTTATTTATCTGACCTGCTTTTATCATATCAACCCTCGCGGATCCTGAAGTCCTCCGGCACTGGCCTTTTAACTGTTGCAAAAGTTAGAACAAAAACCCACGGGAAGCTGCATTCAGCCATTATGGCCCTCACTTGTGGGACTGCAGAGACTGTTGATGTTTTTAAAAGGAGGCTCAAGACTCCCCTTTTTAGTTTGGCTTTTAACTGATTTCTTTTACTCTTTTAATTTTTATATTATATGTTATTTTAATTTCTAATGCTTTTAAATGATTTATTTTTAAATCTTTATGCATTTTATTATTATTAAGTTTCTAAATCTTCATTTATTTATTTTATTTTATTTATTATTATTTTATCTCATACTTGTTTTATCTTATCATATTGCCTTTTAGTCCTTCAGATTTTAGCTCCAGTGTTTCCTCATGGGGAGCCTCCACGCTGAGAGGTGTGTCCGGTCTGCCTGCGGGGACGTCGTCCTGGAGATCCCTCAGGTCCGGAGGACTGGGGGGCTCTGCACCATGTGTGGAGTCCACCCCGGTCTATCTGGGTCGGGGTGGTCTCTGTGGCGGCACTCTCTATGGCCGTAGGCTGTGACACCTCTCATTGTGGACGAGCTACCCGTAGGTGGTCCTTTCCTCACTTGGTTCCTCAGTGCCCAGCCATGTTATTGACTATATTGACCGTGTGTGTGTGTGTGTGTGTGTGTGTGTGGGTGTGTGTGTCAGAGAGGAGGAGTATCAATAAAAAAAAAGTTTCCACTAATTATTTCGGTGTTTATTTCTTTTATTCTTAAGGTTTTTTTATTAAAATGCGTAATATAGCCAACAGTATTAAAGACCAAAAATTAATCTAATTTATTATTGTAGAATGTATTTAGCAAAGCCACTTTCAACTGGAGACACTGCGCAGCAGCCGCACAGCAGCAAAAAAAAAACAAAAACAAAAACCTGACAAATAGCTAGTGTTAGGCCTAATTAATTGACATGAGACATTGGAGAGGTTGTCGGTCCTATCTGTAATATTTTTTTTATTTTATCATAACTCCTCGGAAATTAGGCCTACTCAAAAATATGCTTCTGAGCACACGGGCAGCATAAACAATGAAGTTACATAACGGTCTGGCAGACGTTGTTGCGCTTGGAGGGGCGCTGTAATCCTGGCGGTCCTAGTGATATAGCGTTCCTTTGTGAGACGGTCAGGTTTCTTTGCTGTAGAGGTGGGAGGGGTGGGTTTTCAATATGTATGTAATATTTTTGTTGTATGTTTTTATTCTGTGAAGCACTTTGTGCTGCATTTTTAATGCATGAAAAGTGCTATATAAATAAAGTTTGATGATGTTGATGATAGTGTGAACAGAAAGGACTGAGTACAACGAGAGAAAGCACAGAGCTCTGATTGGGCTTTCCTGCAAATTTGCACAATTCCTATCTAAAAAGGGAGAGAGAGGCGAGCAGAGCAAGGAGCTTTCTTCAGAGCTGCCTTTCTGAAGCAAAACAAAAGTGTACATGTTCTAAAAAAAGAGAAAACATCCCATGTCCTGTGATGTTACTATCGCACATGCACACATCGCAATTCCGATGTTCAAATGATATATCGTGCAGCCCTAATACAGATAAAAAGTTTTTCATTGTTTTTCTTGAATGGTGAGGCCAGGGCAAGGTGTCAAATTTCCAGGTCTGCCATGAAACAGAAAGTCATCTTTTACTTCAGTGTACATGGTCCCACCTACCCTGAACTTCACATTTGATAATGGTTGAAATAAATGGTAAAAATAAAAAACAGAAATACTGATAATAATCTTTGCATTATTATAATGCTTGTGTCCTAATAATTCCTTCAGTTTCAATGGTGTCCTCGTACCACTTGGAGCTCAGGCCTTAATAATTCCGTCAGTTTAGATAGGGTTGTCTTGGCGTGATGTGTAAAATAATTTTACACACGTGACTCGACTCGTAATGATTAGACAAACAACTCATGATTTATGGTCCAATTTGTGTTATGCCACACCCACTTTTTGCATTTGTAGAACTCCCTACAGATCATTTTGAATTTAACTTTCAAGGCATGTTTCAGGTATTTATGTTGACATATTCCCTGTTTGTCCCAAGTGTTGTAGAGGTAGGTCTATTTATCTGCTGATCTACACCCCTTTTGAAGTTCATTTGTCAATATTATTAACCTCTCTAACTCCGCTAGGACACCGATGGCCTCGCTCCGTCCCTCCTCTGTTAAATGGTATCTCACGGGCGCACTACGTCATCAAACCATATGATGTTTGGTATTGCTGGATGAGGAAGCTCTCAACTTTTCAAAAATAACATTGTTTTTCTTTTATACCTTATGGATTTCGCACCAGCGCAGCCTAAACACACAAAGTCCAAAATCGTGATGAGTGATGACAAGCATGTCATGCCGTTTTTCGATGGGAAAATTTAAAGGATTACTCGGAATCTTGAGTGGAGCCGTCAGTGGGCACGTAGCTGGTTTATAAAAGGTAAGAGTCTCACTCCTACCACTATTTTTGGCTGAGATATACCATCTAGAAAGTGGGATCATAACTTTCACGTTTCATATGGCTTTATTTGGTGATATTTTATGGTGTTTCTGTGTCATAAACAACATCAGCTATCATAATCACACCTGATTTCAATAAGGTACAATGTTAGAAGCTGGCTGAGTGTTGTTTGATCACTGATAGTACTGTTTTGAAGCAGAGTGACCGCTCTTGTCATTTGGAGCTCTGCGTGGATCTTTATATAGAAAAAACACTGTAGAATGGTCATACTTTGAGCAATCTTCTTCAAATTTGAAACAAATGTTCATTGATAGTGTGCCTACAGCCACACTATTTTATTTTAGGCAAAATCTTCAACTTTTTACTGACTTAAGGGGCCCATTACTCTGTCTCTGTATCACCTAGAGTGCTTCACTTTCACAAGAAACTTCAGAGAGTTTTCTTTCTGGCAAGACCTCATGCATGCATGTAGTCAGAGCGGTTCAAAGGCTACAGTCATTTTAATTTGGGTATGTCATTTTAGGTGTTTTTGCTACTGATATATGCACAGTGTTTGAGTGTGCGGCTGCTGTTTTGTTGTTTTTTTAGGTGTTTTTGCTACAAAATGGGGGTGGAGTGCAAAGAGCAGGATTGTAACGGTTCACAAAATTCATGCTTCAGTTAAATACAACACAGTGTCATGATACGCTTTTCGATACTGTAAAAACATAGAATGCCTGAAAATGTCGTTGGCGTGTAATTCATTTATTGAGTAAAATTAACATCAGGAAGTATGAGGCTGTCATATCCACAGCTATAAATGTACCAGTCACCGCAGTGATGTCTTCAACTCTGTCTGAATCAGTTGGGGATTTTCCTAAAAACTGCTTGGATAACATTAGCTTGTAGCTTGTGTCACTCCTTGTTTCTGTCTGGTTCCACCTGTTGAGACACTGGGGTGATGCTGGCATCTTACTGTCTTGTTCCAGATGTGACATACTGTTGCAACACTCACTTCCTATCGGTAAATTTCAGAAATATTTTGTAGACATGCTTCAATGGCTCAGTTAAAATATCCACTGGTGATGTTTGGACAAATGCCAAATGCAATGGTTTGGATATGGTGGCACCCCCTATTGAGAGATTTCAAAATAACCTTACACATGTGCTTAAATCATGTTATGAAACATAACCTGTGATTTTGGCGATGATTGGACAAGCAATTTTTGATTTCTAACCTTTGTTGTGATTTGCCACACCTATTTTTGCATATGTGGCACCCCTAGTGGTCAATTTGAATGACACTTTTAGGGTATGTTGCTAATACTTACATAGACATTTCATGCAAGTTTTTTGATTATTAGCTCAATGGTTATGTAGTTAGGTCTATTTTTGTGCTGAGCAATGCCCCCTCTAAAGATTATTGATCAGCATCTTCAGTCTGCAGTAAGATATTTTAATAACTTTTGATTAGCTTTGTCAAATGATAATCCAAAGAAAAATTGGTGGAATCTGTGTTACGGTTAATGAGGAGATGTGTATTTTATTTATTAATTTGTTCATTTATTTATTTGTTAAAAAAAATCTAAATTGTGTTGTGGCGCCTCCTATTGACCAATCAAAAAATAATTTTAAGCATGTGGTTCAACATTGTTATTTAACATGTCCTGCAAGTTTTGTAATGATTGGACAAATGTTTTCTGATTTATAGTCTGATATGTGTTTTGATGCGCCCATTTTTTGCATTTGTAGCGCCCCCCGGCAAAAATAGAAATCCTGTGTATCTGTTGCGGAGGGCTCCAGAGTGCCGCAGCTGAGACAGAGCCGGAGCGCCAGAGCCGGAACGCAGCACAGCCGCCGGTGGAAACACACACATTGACTAGAACTGAATCCTATCGGCTCCACTGCCGTGCCGGAGTGCAGACGCAACCAACACGCATCTGGTGGAAATTGGGGGTGATTTGTTTGGCCATAGGCGGCTGCCATGGCAGGTCCGCGTCGCCGCGTCCTTGATCTTCGGTTTTTCGAGCTTCTCTGCTGCTAACTGCTGGGATACAGCGGAGGAGGAGCCGGCTGCTAATGCTATGTACCGGGACATTGCTAATGCTGCTTGCTGTGCTGCTAACGTTTGTTTCTCAAAAAAAATCAGTTGGGTCGATGACCCACCTGCACATGGGCTACAATGTATGATCGAAAATGAATAACAGTTGAAAGAATTCGAAATGTCCATCCCCGTCTAGCTATGATGCTAGTTAGCCAACTTTGGCTAAAGCTTACCTGTCGAGGAGAAGAGTAGCCACTTCGACATCGGATATCAAATTTTTCTCCACTTTCAACCGTGTCCACCGTTCAAAAGCATCTCTTATATAGACCTTCGCTTTGCCTCGAGTTTTGTCTTGCCGTTTTTGGGAATCATAACGAGGTTGTTTGTGTTTAGTCGTACCATCAGCCATTGTAGCTCAGACGTAACTGTAACTGATGCTGAGACTCTACTGACTGCGTGACTGGTAGACAGTGGTGGGTGGCGCAACAGGCCAAAACACAAATTCAAAACATAAACATGCAAATGCGAATATTCTGGCTGTACTATTGTTGTTGGTGAGATCAGTATGTTATATTAACATTAATCCTTAGTCTCTGTGACATATTAGAAGGATTTTACAACTATTTGCTTTAGATTTCTTACATATAGCTCCTTTAAATGAAACTTTTAAGCTATATTTATAGGACTTAGGTAGAGATTTCCTGCAAGTTTTGTAATGATTGGCTCAAGGGTTATAGAACTGGGTCTATTTTTGTGCTGGCTGCACCTCCTCTAAAGTTCATTGGTCAATATCTTCCAAATTTACTGAGAAATTAACAAGTTTTTATTAACTTTTGATAAACCTAATCCAATAATGATCCACAAAAAAGGTGGTACAATTCAGAACTAAAGTTTAGGATGGATAGTTCTGTACTTCTGTGCTTCCAAATTCACACCTGCTCTTCTTTATGGATTTTCTCTGCAACCATTCGTCATAGTGAGAAGCCACTCATATCACGTGAAACAGCAGAACCACAGCTTTCCGACAACACCAAGCACTTGTCAGTAGTCCAGTGTTTTCATAAGGAAAAGAAATTATAATGTTACACTAAAATTATGTTTAACAAAGCTTTCATACAGCTTTGCACACACATTACTGTTGGATGGATTACTCATAAACGCACAGAAACGCCATGCATATCACATGAAAGCGCAGGACGGGAGCTTTCCGATGATACCAAACACAACATTGTGCTGTCATCCCATCACGCTATAAATATAAATCAATTGTCTACAAAATTAAAACCTACAATCCATTATACTGATCTTGTTATCTTGTCACTTCATATAGTGAGGAATAATATTATTGCTATTTTTCTATTATCTTAGATGGAAATATTGCATGTTTCTTTCAAACAAAACACATTTTGACTCGTGAATGAGTCAATGGAATTTCTTGCAATAATGAAAGAATACTGGCAATTATGTCCGCCTGGCACAAACCACATGTTTTGGACAACTGTGAAGTGACAGAATGTCCCACCATCATGGTTCTTATATTGCCAGATTCCAGAGAGTTTCCCCTCTTGATATGTGGCAGAATATGTCTACTTCCAACTTGCTATGGTGAGATACATGTAAAAATGTAAGAATTTAGTAACACAGATGGTTTTTTTCCATTGATATAAAGTATTATTAATATAAAATACAGGCACATAGAGGGACATGAAATGATGGCAAATCTGGATAGCCCAGATTGTCCTGAAAAAAAAAAGAACAAAAAAACAAACAAACAGATATAGCATGTGTATGTAGCCTTTATAATAACTGTGATATGAGCTTAACCAAAGGGTTAAGTATAATAGCAGTATTTCTAGTTTTGTAAAAGCAGAGGGGAAGATTTAAACATGCACTTCGCTAAAGGAATAGTTTAACAGTTACTTGAAATATGCTACGATTTCTTGTTGAGAGTTGTAGATGAGAGGACTGATGAATCATTCTCTATATGGTAAATAAGTACAATTTCTAGATTACTGTACTTAGTCTGCCACTGTCCCCCGCAACCCAGCCCTGGATAATGGATTAATGGATGGATGCTAGCACCTGGTTAGCTTAGGTAGGAACACTTGAAACAAGAGAAAAAAAGCTTTCCTGACTCTGCCCAAAGGTTAAAACTTTTTTAATTAAATCTGCCTCTCAGCATCTCTAAGGCCATAGTTGGTAATGTTGGAGAGGTAGCAAGATTTGAAAGTGGCACCTCCTCTAAGCTCCACCCCCTGCTCCCCCTCCCGTCAGTGCTCCGTCCAAAGCCACGAGCCCAGACATGCCTAAATGCACATCCTTCAGTCAGCAGAACAGAGGAGAGCCGAGTAAAATAACAAATCCCCCCAAAGCAAACAAATAATTACCTGTCCAACAGAAAGACAGAAACCTCTGCATCACTTTTCAGGCCCTTCAGCTCCCTCAGTTGTCTCCACCGTTCAAAAGCTGGACTGCTGTTGATGTCTGGTTTGTCCTCTCACTTTATCCAAAGCCTTTTTTGTCGCAGCCTTTTCTGCCTCTAACTTTCTCTTCTCAGCCTGTTTAGTGGGATGAGCCATTACAAGTAACACTGGAAGTGGTACTTTTGGCTGCATTTTCTCTGCCATTGTGCAGCAAACTCCTGCTAACTCAGTATTTCTGCTGAGGAGTGTGCTGAATATTTCCGGCAACAGTGACATGTGATGAGTGTGCGCAGGGAGGAGGGAGGGAGGGATGGAGGGGGGCTCAGGCAATACGAGACATGAAGGCATCTGATTGGTTCTTTCCATTCGCACTGAATGGCAGGGATTGGTCAGAGTTTTTACAGGCCTGCACCTGCCACAGAGGCCGGATTTTTTTCATTCCTTTTTCTGAACGCATTATGTATTGACTATTCTCAGGATGGAAGGACCATTTTACCCAGTATAACAAGAAGTGTTTCTGAACAGGAATACCAACTATGGCTTTAATTGACATGTTATATCTTGCTTGTTTAAAACTGAAATGTCAAAACAGCACATGTGGTTTGCAAGACATTGGGCTCTAGTTTCGCAGACTGGGCAAGGCGGGGGCGCAGCGCACCTGCGCTTCGCCAACTGGGTGTGGCCAAGCGGATTTTGCAAATTTGGCACACCGTGCGCGCTGGCACAGCTACTTCTCTTTCCCACCTCCATCCCTCCTACCTGCACAAGTCGGAAAGAGGGAGGAGAGAAGGCGTGGAGTGGGTTTTACACAGCCCATTCACATCACACCAATCAAATTAGCCCCTCTCCTCACCCTTAAATGTGCTGCGCGAAGGCGTAATGAGAGTTTACTCAATTTGCCATGGCAGAAGAGAGCAGCAGTGTCAGACGGCCGAACTTCTCCCAGGAGGAAAATGATGTTTTGGTCCGGGAGGTCTGCTCGCAGTGTCCGAATATATGGAACTGTGAGCAGACCTCCACGGGCTGATGATGCAAGGGTAGCCTGGGAGGAGGTCACCACAATCGTAAATCAATGTTGCGTTTCTCTTGTGCGCTCTCTCTTTCTCTCGCAGTCTCACTCTGTTTCTTTTCTTTTGACTTTTCCTAGATGACAGATGCTGAATATATACTCCCTATCTGATGCTGTGGCTGTTTGTGGTTGGCTAAGAGGGATGTGAACTCATTAGTTTGCAGCTGTGTTAATCAAATCAGGTTGGGTTTCCATTACGCGTGCCAAACGGTGCCAATCCCCTTTGATCTGACATCAGATGTGATGGGACAGTCGATATAGAGATACATTAATGTGATGATTGCAGATATTTGCATTGAATAGTGGTTTTTGTGGGTATTTATTGTGTTGTTAATGTGCCGGACATTCTGGAAACCTGCCTGTGAGGTTTTGGTGATGTGTGCGCACTGTCTGCCGGTCAGCCAAACTTCCACTTACACCGGCTGCGCTTTGCCTGCGCTGACAGTAGACCTGGCTTCAGCTAGCGAGCTTTTAGCGCACCTTTGGCAAAGCCTTTTGGCACGAAACTGTCACTGCGCCAAGCTGGATCTGTCGACACCTCCCCCTGCTGCGCTGCCACACCCATCTCAGCGCACCTCGGTCTGCCAAACTACCAAACTGAGCGCACCTCGGGTTGTACTGCTCGAAACTAGCTATGCGTGGGGTTCGCCACCCTGCGCCGCACTGGGAAACTAGAGCCTAGAATGTGCCCAACTATTTCTTGGCCAAGGACCCTCTGCTTGTTCCCTGGCAACCTCATGATGATGACAAGATTCCAGCCTAAGCTAAGCTAGCCAGCTGCTGGCAGTAACTTCATAT
>NC_135744.1:3500000-3527500 GCF_041903045.1 Epinephelus lanceolatus
AATTCCACTAATTAACCCTGATAAGGCACACCTGTGAAGTGGAAACCATTTCAGGTGACTACCTCTTGAAGCTCACGGAGAGAATGCCAAGAGTGTGCAAAGCAGTAATCAGAGCAAAGGGTGGCTATTTTGAAGAAACTAGAATATAAAACATGTTTTCAGTTATTTCACCTTTTTTTGTTAAGTACATAACTCCACATGTGTTCATTCATAGTTTTGATGCCTTCAGTGAGAATCTACAATGTAAATAGTCATGAAAATAAAGAAAACGCATTGAATGAGAAGGTGTGTCCAAACTTTTGGCCTGTACTGTATGTATGTATATCTATATATACAGTACAGGCCAAAAGTTTGCATTGAAGTTTGCATTGAAAAGACAGCAGGGCCCCAAAAATGGAAATTGGGCCCATCTGGGGTTTCTTTGTTGTTGTTTTTTTTTACCATTCTTGGGTATCTCTAACCAACCTGACTGCCAGAGATAGAAAAAAATCACGTTTTTTATGTAAATTGAAGGGAAATCAAAAAATGTCATTTTAATGGGTTTCAATGGGGACGTTTTTCGTCTGAGAGGGCAAGGTGTCGTAAAAGGTTGCCATTTGTGTATTTCAGGCCTGATTTAGGAATGGCTTTAAAATTTCAAAAATATCACCAACAATAAGGTTTCTGACCAAATGTCATGCTATATGCATGAACACAGCCGAAGTGATCAAAAAATAAAAACTGAAAAATGACTGAAAAGGACGTTTTCCGTCCGAGGGGGGCCGGAGGGATATACATAGTACATACATACATACATACATATAGTAGGTAGTTGACATTAACATGAAATCACCCTCACAGGACATAACAGGATATTATTTGAACAGAGTATGATACATTTCACAGATGGATGATACACTCAGTTTAGATGGGCCATACTCCTCACCAAACCCTGTCACACGACTGGCTAAGCATGACAGATTGGTCCCAGTGTCAAAAATCTTTGCAAGTCTGATACATAATGATGATTGTTTCAAATCAACTTACTGTGCTTAACAGCAGAGGCAGTGAAACCATGGCCATACACACAGTTAGCCCCTCCGTCCACGCCTTCATTCGCCAGTGTCGCCGCACCTGGGCCCGGGACAGAACCACCCTCCTGCGTTCAGTGAGCCGCTACACGTCAACCGCCAATTGTCGACGCACCAGGGCTCCTACCTACCAGGTCGGTCAAAGGGTTTGGCTGTCGACCCGGGAGCTCCCACTGCAGGTCAAGAAGCTGGCACCCAGGTTTATTGGCCCCTTTGAGATCCAGAAGATCATAAATCCCGCATCGGTTTGGCTCAAGCTCCCTTGTTCCATGAGGGTCCATCCCACGTTCCACATCTCCAAGATCAAGCTGGTTCGGGAGAGTCCACTGGTCCCCGCTGCTCCTTCCCCCCCGCCTCCACGCCTCATTGATGGGGACCCAGTCTACACAGGGCCTCCAGTATCTGGTCATCTGGGAGGAGTACAGTCCGGAAGAGAGATCATTGGTCCCCGCCAGTTTCATCCTCGACCCCCACCTCATTGCTGACTTCCATCGGCAGCTCCCGGATCAGCCCACCAAGGCAGCTGTCTCGTCCAGGGACCCTCGCCATAGTGCCCCCACTGGTTCCGTGCCCCCCTCTCTGGATGTGGAGGACTCCCTCTCTCCATCGGGGGATTCTTCATCCTTGCCTGCCTTTGACCAGCCAACCTTGCCTGAATCCTGGTAATTGCCTCAGCTTTCCGTCCCTGACCATGAGGTCTGCTTTTGCCCTCCTGGTTTCTGTCTGCCTGTTTCTGTTGCTGCTTGGAGATTTCCTGCCTTGTCGCAACAGTATGAGTTTCTTCCATACAACCTGTTACTCCCTGTTAAGCAGAGACTCTTGCTGTGTTGCCACACTGGTCTCGGTGCGTGTGCTGTGTGGATTTTTCCCTGCTGGATTATTCCTCTGCACTTCCCCGTGTCTGCTGCAAGCTTCATTAAAGTCATTACCAACTATACCTGTGTGTCTGCTGTGCTGCAATTGGGTCTTAAACATAGGCGTTATACCCCCAGCAACCATAGCCCTTCTTTAGCAAGACTGTATTGTATTGTTATCTACAGTTGTTTTTATAACACTCTAAACAAAACAAGACAGAGAAGATAAGGTCATTATTAATGTTTTATTATAACAGCATAACACAATCACGGATAGCAGAAGCCAGACGGGGCGTCTCTGGGTCAGCCTTGCAGGGACTCTAAAGTCTCTCATTGATCCGGCTCCTGATCTTGTGCCACTGCTCCCCCGTCAGGTCCGGGGAACCTCTGTGTCACATAGGAGTGGACCTTTTCTTTCAGGTTCACGGGTAGAGCCATCTTCCAGTTGCTGCCTGTCCAATTTGTCCTCTTCACCCAGCTCTCATATGTCTTGAACGGTGTGAGAGCCATGAACAGACTGACAGCATACACCTTGGGCCGATACTCTTGCCGCACAAAGCAGTCCCTGTAGAAGATCTCTTCTCGTTCTGTGGACAGGGCTCGAATGGAGACATCTGGCACATGATGAAAGTCTTCATCCGCAAGGACGCTAAGCCAGGCACAAAGGAGGAGCTTGTCTGAACCATAGAGGTCTTTTGGGAAACGAGACTAACCCAAGATACCTGCAATCGACTTATTACAGGACTTAACAAAGTAATAAGACTGGCTGTTGAGAACAGAGGAGGACAGAGTGGAAAGTGAAAATTTGGCTTAATAAAAGCATGTCATCTTCATCTGTTTCATACTGTGTTTGAATAAAGAAATACAAAAGTATTCTTGTGTTTGTTTTTAAATGATCAGTTACATGAAATAATTGGATGAAAAAACTACGTAACAAAGATCATAACAATAAGTGCACTTATTGTGCGCCTTACCGCTATGTCTGAACAGCTTCATGGAAGCGACATTTTACAAATCTTCATATTTTAAACTAATGAATTTTGTTAGTTTTAAATATGAAGAATTGTAAAATGTCACTAAACCAATGAATTTTGTTAATTTTAAATATGAAGAATTGTAAAATGTCACTTTGATGAGGCTGTCAGAGAGAGAGATCACAGGCTGAAATTAGCATTTCATCCTCACATGCAGCCGCAACGACGGTCAAGCTGCACATAGCCTGCAGAGTTCAACTGAAAAGGAGTGAAGTACTTTCACTGCGCGCGACATAATGTGGTCCTGTTTATCTTGGAAGGTGAGAGAGCTCAAACACATAATTAGCATTACCATGAACCTTTTCATTCCTTCTGTCTGGGTGAGTGTGCCATCTAAATAGGTTTCCCAGTCACTCAGATCATCACACTGAGTGGGCTGTACGAACTTTTAATGCAAACATTCAACAACACATCGTCACTGTCGATGTCTGAACTACCTCATAAAAGTGACATTTTACAATTCTTCACATTATAAACCAAAAAAATATTCTGTCTTTCAATTAATGTTAATGATATTTTAAAATCTAAGTCTCTTAATGAGCAACTTTTTCAAAATGATTTAAGTAATTATTTTCAGGCACTAAGTTATTGTCAGAATGTTTCTCATTATTCTGAGAGACTAACCCAATATTTTCAGATAGGGGAGACCTGGGCCAACTGTAACAAAATTTTAGGTTTTCCTTAATAACTAATGTGTTTATAACACTGATGCTGCAGCAGATAGAGGTGATCATTTTATTAACTTAAAATACTGTTGGGTGGCTTATTGTAACCTGTAATAATATAACCTAGCAACAAATTTATATTATTGCAAAAGTACTGTAACTAATAGGCCAAACTAAATCTTTAAAATAAAAGCAGTGCAATAAAAGTGTAATAATCGCATCTGAGAGAGTGGAGTAGATTAATAATGTAGCATAGAATGGAAATACTACTAAGTAAAGTGCAAGCACCTCTAAATCTTTGTTAGTTTTTGTGTTTCTGTGAGGGAAGTGCCATCTTATGGTAACACCTTGTAATTGAATAAATCGGCATGTTACAGTGGAATCTAGGCACACCCCCAGAAAGGTGGGGGGGGGGGGGGGGGGGGGGGGACAGTATTTGGCTGGAAGCTATATCATAGTCAACGGTACTCTGACTGCTGTTTGGTACTGGGATGAGATTCTCAGAGCGATTGTCAGACCTTATGCTGGTGCAGTGGATCCTGGGTTCCTCCTGGTGCAGGACAATGCCTGGCCTTGTGTGGCCAGAATGTGTATGCAGTTCTTGGATGACAAAGGCATTAATGCCATTGACTCTCTTTCCCCTGACCTAAATCCAATTGAGCACCTATGAGACATAATGTATCGGCGCATCCGATACTGCCAAGTACCACCACAGACTGTCCAGGAGCTCACTGATGCCCTGATCCAGGTTTGGGAGGAGATATTAGGACACCATCCGCTGACTTATCTGGAGCATGCCCAGACACTGTCGGGAGTGTGTAGGACTGCCCCCGATACACACTACTGAGTCACATTATGAGTTGCCATGATAAAATTCACACAAGTTGGATCAGCTTGTGATTTTAGTTATTTACTTTGATTTTCAGTATGATTTTGAATCCAGCCCTCAATGTGTTTCACCGGCCATCAAACTGTACTTGGTAACCAGAAATGCCCACACACTGCAAGAAAATACAGGCTGTGGCAAGTGATGAGATGGCAGAAAAGTCTGACAACACTGGCAACGATGGCAGGGTTAGCACTATTAGCATGGGCGCTACCAGCACGTCACCTGTGTTCACCCAGACAGAGCTGGAGAAGACGCTAATCACCACCATTCATAGGGAGATATCTGCTCTGAAAAACAAACTCACCACTGAGCTCTGGGCATCTGTGGCTGAGTTGAAATCTGCAGTTGCTACTCACACAACCCAGATTGTCGACATTGAAACTTCACTTAGTCATACTTCTACTATCATTATACACATGATTATTGTCACTCCTCCGAGAACCATCACCTTATCGTGGTGGAGGAGTTTGAGTGCCCTAATGACCCTAGGAGTTATGCTGTCGGGGGCATTTTGCCCCTGGTAGGGTTTCCCATGGCAGATTGATTCTGGGCAAAGGGTCAGACGAAGAACGGTTCAAAAGACCCTTCATGATGGACAAAAGCAAGGACACGTGTACCCGGCCTGGAGGGTTACTGGGCCCCCACCCTGGAGCCAGGCCTGGGGTCGGGGCCCGTGGGCAAGCGCCTGGTGGCCGGGCCTTCGCCCATGGTGTCCAGCCGGGCCCACCCCGAACGGGCTACATGGGCTCGTCCCCCTGCAGGCCCACCACCCACAGAGGGATCCAGAAGGGATCGGTGCTATGTGGATTGGGCAGCAGACCAAGGCGGGGGCCTTGGCAGTCTGATCCTCGGCTACAGAAGTTGGCTACTGGGACGTGGAATGTCACCTCTCGTGTAGCTGTAACGCGGGGAAGGAGCTGGAGCTTGTGGAAGAGGTTGAGCGCTGCCGGCTAGATATAGTCAGCCTCACCTCGACACATAGTTCCGGCTCTGGAACCCAAGTGCTTGAGAGGGGTTGGACTCTTTCCTTTGCTGGAGTTGCTCCGGGTGAGAGGCGGAGGGCCGGGGTGGACTTTCTGATAGCCCCCGGACTCTCTGCCTGTACGTTGGGGTTCACCCCGGTAGACGAAAGGGTTGCTTCCCTGCACCTTCGGGTCGGGGAACGGGTCCTGACTGTTGTCTGCGCTTATGCGCCAAACAACAGTTCAGAGTACCCACCCTTTTTGGAGTCCCTGGGACGGGTGCTGGACAGTGCCCCAAGCAGGGACTCCATTGTTCTGCTGGGGGACTTCAACGCTCATGTGGGCAATGACAGCAGGACCTGGAGGGGAGTGATTGGGAGGAACGGCCTGCCCGATCTGAACCCGAGTGGTGTGCAGTTATTGGACTTCTGTGCGGGTCGCAGTTTGGCCATAACTAACACCATGTTCAAACATAAGGATGTCCATCGGGGCACATGGCACCAGGACAGCCTAGGTCGCAGGTCAATGATTGACTCTGTAGTCGTATCATTTGACCTGTGGCCATATGTTCTGGACACTCGGGTGAAGAGAGGAGCAGAGCTGTCAAGTGATCACCACCTGGTGGTGAGTTGGATCAGATGGCAGGAGAGGATGCCGCGCAGACCTGGCAGGCCCAAACGAACAGTGAGGGTCTCCTGGGAACGCCTGGCGGAAGAACCTGTCCAGATGATCTTCAACTCCCACCTCCAGGAGAGCTTCGACCGCGTCCCGAGGGCAGAGGGGGACATTGAGTCCGAATGGGCCTTGTTCCGCTCTGCCATTGTCGAGGTGGTGGTTGCGAGCTGTGGCCGCAAGGCCGCTGGGGCCAGTCACGGCGGTAATCCCCGAAACCACTGGTGGACACCAGAGGTGAGGGAAGCCGTCAGGCTGAAGAAGAAGGCCTACAGGGCATGGTTGGTCTGTGGGCCTCCGGAAGCAGCTGACGGGTACCGGCAGGCCAAGCAGAGCGCAGCAGCGGCAGTCGCAGAGGCAAAAACTCGGGCGTGGGAGGAGTTCGGTGAGGCCATGGAGGAAGACTATCGATTGGCTCCAAAGAGGTTCTGGCAAACTGTCTGGCGCCTCAGGGGGGAAGGCGGCAACTTGCTCACACTGTTTACAGTGGGGGCGGGGAGCTGCTGGTGTCAACTGGGGACATTGTCAGGCGGTGGAAGGAATACTTTGAGGAGCTCCTCAATCCCACCAGCACGTATTCCAGTGAGGAAACAGAGACGGGGGTCTCGGAGGCGGGTCGTCCAATTTCTGGGGCAGAAGTCGCTGAGGTAGTGAAGCAACTCTGAGACGGCAGAGCCCCGGGGGTGGATGAGATTCGCCCTGGATATCTCAAGGCTCTGGCTGTTGTAGGGCTGTCCTGGCTGACATGCTTCTGCAACATTACGTGGACATCGGGGACAGTGCCTCTGGAGTGGCAGACTGGGGTGGTGGTCCCCATTTTCAGGAAAGGGGACCAGAGGGTGTGTTCCAACTACAGGGGGATCACACTCCTCAGCCTACCCGGTAAGGAGGAGCAATGTGGTTTTCGTCCCGGAACCGTGTACCAGCTCCTTACCCTCGCCAGGGTGCTGGAGGGGGCATGGGAGTTCGCCCAACCAGTCCACATGTGTTTCGTGTCCCCAGGGGCATCCTGTGGGGGGTGCTCCGGGAGTATGGGGTTGGTGGCCCCTTGCTAAGGGCCATCCAGTCCCTGTACCGAAGGAGCACAAGTCTGGTTTGCGTGGCCGGCAGTAAGTCGGACCTGTTCCTGGTGAGGGTTGGACTCCGCCATGGCTGCCCTTTGTCACCGGTTCTGTTCATAACTTTCATGGACAGAATTTCTAGGCGCAGCCGAGGGGTGGAGGGTGTCAGGTTCGGTGACAGGAGGATCTCGTCCCTGCTTTTTGTGGATGACGTGGTCTTCCTAGCTCCATCGAACAATGACCTCCAGCTCTTGCTGGGACGGTTTGCAGCCGAGTGTGAAGCGGCTGGGATGAGAATCAACACCTCCAAGTCTGAGGCCATGGTCCTCAGCCGGAAAAGGGTGGATTGCCCACTCCAGGTCGGGGGGGGGGGGTCCTTCCTCAGGTGGAGGAGTTTAAGTATCTCGGGATCTTGTTCACAAGTGAGGGTAGGATGGAGCGGGAGATTGACAGGCGGATTGGGCCGGCGTCAGCAGTGATGCAGGCGCTTAACCGGACCGTTGTGGTGAAAAGGGAGCTTAGCCAAAAAGCGAAGCGCTCGATTTACCGGTCGATCTACGTTCCAACCCTCACCTATGGTCACGAGCTCTGGGTAGTGACCGAAAGAACGAGATCGGGAGTACAAGCGGCCGAAATGGGTTTCCTCCACAGGGTGGCTGGGCTCAGCCTTAGGGATAGGGTGAGGAGCTCGGACATCCGGGAGGGACTCGGAGTAGAGCCGCTGCTCCTTCACATCGAGAGGAGCCAGTTGAGGTGATTTGGGCATCTGGTAAGGATGCCTTCCGGACGCCTCCCTTGGGAGGTGTTTCGGGCATGTCCAACCAGGAGGAGATCTCGGGACCGCCCCAGGACACGCTGGAGGGACTACATCACCCGGCTGGCCTCGGAACGCCTCGGGGTTCCCGCAGAAGAGCTGACGGAAGTGGCTGGGGAGAGGACTGTCTGGGCTTCTTTGCTGAGGCTGCTGCCCCCGTGACCGACCCGGAACCGGATAAGCGGAGGACGACGAGTACGTATTACGTATTAGTACGAGTATTGTCACATACATATACTATCATATATTAATATATACCTACAACATATTATACCACAATAGCCATAATGATTATTATAATATTATTACTTAAATCAATGTTGTTGTAAGCTACTGTCACTACGGTCTGTCCTGCATCTCTCTCTGTCTCTGTCTCTCTTCATGTCTCATTTTGTCATGTGGAGTACTGTTAATTTATTATGTTGATCTGTTCTGTGTGACATCTATTGCACGTCTGTCCGTCCCGGAAGAGGGATCCCTCCTCAGCTGTGAGGGTCCAAAGGACAGAGGGATGTCGTATGCTGTAAAGCTTTCTGAGGCAAATTGTTATTTGTGATATTGGGCTTTATAAATAACATGGATTGAAAGTGACTGACTTACCCACGCTGACAGAAGACTTACAGTGCTCGAGCAGAGATGCTCCCAGCTAGAGACAACAAACTTCTCACTAGGACTCAAGCTAGATGATCTTGAAAACTGTACAAGGAGGAAGAATTTGAAGATCATAAGTATCCTGGAGGTTTCAGAAGAAGGGCGCCCCATAGAATCCATGCCGTCCTTCCTCACCAATGTTTTCGGTGAGGGAAACCTATCCCGCTCTCCTGTGATCGAGAAAGCTCACTGCTCTAGCTCCGAAGCCATAGCCCAACCAGCGATCCCAGCCTATGATCCTACGTTACACTTGCTCCCAAAGCCAGCTCCCAAAGTCAGCTATATTACAAGCCTCAAACCACATATACCCAGATCCACATATACCCAGATCTGTCTGCTGACTTTGGAGATGTCAACTCTCAACTTCTCAAAGCAGGAGTGAAGTTTCAGCACCACCTGTTTCCAAACAAGCTTGTCATCTTCTTCCCGAGAGCGCAGCATGAGCTCAAGACTGCAGCAGCGGCAACCTGCTTCATCAGTGAGTAAATACAACCTATGTTGGTGCCGGACAGTGATTTTCAACCTACAATGTGACAGTCGTTGATTGATCCTCCCAGACTGAGTGGAGTACCCAACGAGGTCGGAGCATTTAATATAGATCGTCTGAGGACATTCAGTTTTGTTATCCTGCCTATACTTCTAGCTTGGGTTTTCCTAACCAGACAGTAAGACATTTACTTCTTGATGTATAATTTTGATATCTGCCTAATTTCAATACTGTTCAAGTTTAGGTTCCAATACAGTTGTTATTTAATACATTTTGTGCCTTTGCAGCCTACTCGACCAAGGTTCAGATATTATAATCATACAGTGGGGCTAATACTGGCCCTTAACTTGAATGATTTTTCCTTTTTTTAAGCTTATTTAGTTTTTTAACATCTCTCATATTTTATGTCTGGTTTTTATATGGTAGCTATAACTTTGCTGTTCTTAAGGTCTACTTTTAAATTCGTACGGGTGTAAGTACTTCATTTTAGTTCTGCCGCATGGGGGTTTATTCTCTATGGTTTATAGTCAGAGAACAATGTTGCTGAGGTACAGAGTGTGTTTTTGCCAGGAAAAGACAAAAAAGCTTATTTTTGATTTTTCTTTTTTTGTCTCTCCTTTTCATTGGGTTTCATCTGTCTTTTTCCACCCCTACCTGCTGTAGTAACTTTTGCACATACACAGCATTTTCTTTATTCATTTATCATATTTATGACCCATTGGTGCCTTTTAATTATTATTTATTAATATTTATTTCTCTTAGGGGCCAACGTCAAAATTCTGGCAAAAGTTATCGCTCATAGATTCGAGGGAGTCCTGCTCAAAATTACATATGGTGACCAAACAGGCTTGATTAAACGAATATTGTCATATTCATATTCGAGTGACGGTTTTTACCTATTCCCCCTCTGAATTAGGTGATCCTGAGATCCTGTTGCTGTTGGACCCTGAAAAAGCATTCATTTGCGTCTAATGGTTCTATCTTTTCCACACTCTTTGTTGATTCGGTTTCGGTGACAATTTTATTGGTTGGATACAGTTATTATACACCTCCCCTTTAGCATCTGTCTGAACAAATGAAGCTTCCTCTCCTTACTTTTCCCTACAGTGAGGCACTAGACAGGGCTGCCCACTTTAGCCACTTATTTTTGCACTTGCAGTCAAACCACTAGCCATCTCCATATGAAATGACCACACTATACAGGGTATTGTTTGTGGCAATGTGGAACATAAAATGTCCTTTTATGCTGATTATGTAATTCTCTATATTTCCAATCCTACTTCCTCCGATTAACCAATACAGTGTTTTCTCAGGACACAAGCTTAATGTCAACAAGAGTGAATTACTTCCAATTACTATGGATGTCAGAGATCTCCCATCTTCTGCTTCTTCATTTAGGATAACCCCTAATAATTCTAAATACTTAGATGTTAAAATCTCTAAACAAATATCTGACCTCTTTAAGCTTAATATCTCTTCTCTCTTGTACCACGTCAAACAGGACTTCACCAGATGGTCTTCCATACCACTTTCACTCACAGGTCATAGTAATTCCATAAAGACCAATGTGCTACCTAAGATTCTTTATTGTCCAGTGTATCCCAATTTTTATTTCCAAATTATTTTTTAGGCTACTTGATCAGCATATTTTAGCATTTATTTGGAACAACCGTCCTGCTGGAATCAGAAAGGCTCTTCTTCAAAAACCTAAAACATCTGGTGGCTTAGCAATCCCTAACTTCTGATTTACTTCTGATCAGCCAAGATCCATAGTCGTTGTTTCAGGGTCATTATTGACTTTGTGACTGAGATCCCGCTTGGTTTGGAATAGAGGAAGTATATTTTAAACCTGCCAGCTTCTCTGCTATTTTATCTTTCTTTCTTTCTTTCTTTTATCATAGATCAACCATTAGCACTTGGGGGGTTGAGAGACATCCCTCAATTGGGACCCACGGTACGATACCAGTGAAAGTATCATGGTTCTGAGTAGTATCAGGATACCACAGCAAAAAATGAGGCAGATGTGCCTTTTGTCATTTATAAAAAGATAAACCACTTTTCTATAATACATCAATGATATTTCAATGGAATAAATTACTTACTGACTTATTCATACTTCAAAAACAGCATCAGTAAGTGATTAACATAGGGGGGATCAAAATAAAATAAATAAATGAAATAAAAATCAACCAGCCACCCTCCTCCCCTGACAAGTCCCTTCATAAGTAACGAACAGTCCCTAAAGTTTCTCCTCTGATACGCCACATACTGTGTGCCCCCATGGCTCAGCTGTTCAGGTACTTTTGGGCAGTCATGACAACAAGTTATTCACCTGGAGCCGGACTGCTTCGCCGGTAAGCTGTTATAATGCGCCGCCGTATTTGACAGGAATACGTATTCCTGTCCGTGTCTGTGACCCCCGTTCAACCCACAACCGGCGGGATTTGCCGTTACTGTTTATCGCCACATTGCCGACATTTTACTCTGTCCGTCACCGCACGCTGTTTGATTGCGTTATCAAAACACGGCGCTATTATTTGGCCTTGCTTTTCACTTATTCCACCGAATACCGAATGTGTTTTTTGCAATATTCAGCCGAATATATATTCGGTGCATCCCTAAATAGGAGCCTTCCCCCACTCCCCCCTCCCCTCACCGCTGCTCTCCTCACTATACTGGCTGCTGCGCTGTGCAAGTGCACAGATGTCTCAGAGTGGTGGTGCATTTGCAAAAATGTTTTGAAGGAGCAGCAGCGGCGGCAATAATTTAGTAGCGGCGGCACGCCACTGCTAAATGAATGTAGCAGAAACACTGGACTTATATTCGTTGTGCTGACAGTGGCTTGGAAAACCGCCCATAACCGTGTCACACAGGGAAGAGGGAAGGCGGCTGGAGTTCCTCCAACATTTGCGGTTAGATTATCATATTTTTTATTGACAAAAATATAGGCTGCTTCGGCTGATTTTTTTTATGCACACATGTGCCCCTAAATATTTTTTACAGTTCGCACACACCTATTTGTAGTCGCAAATGCGAGTGAAATGCTCGCACTGTCGAGCCCTGGTTCCTGAAATATTAGAAAGTATTGTTTTAACAGCATCTTAAATCTGTCCTTGGAATTTTCTTGCACAATATGAACTGGCACTGAATTCCACCTCACCATAGCTCTATACATGACCGTTTTCTGTATGGTGCTTGTGTTGACTTTGGGTAATATAAATCTTCCCTCTGTTGCATGTCATGTTTGACATTCATGTTGAGCAAAATGAGAAAGTAATTTACCATACAATATCCTTGAAGACTGTGTTACCATTATGTTTCTAACAAAATTTAACAAAACATAGCAGGACGTCTGTCTTACAGTTAACCATCTCAGGCTGTCATGCATGTCTTTCACATTAGTTCTATAAGAACAGTGTAAAGCACAACGTGCTGCTTTATTTTGAACAACTTGCAATTTTGTCATATCCTTCATCAAAGCACTAGACCATATTACAACACAGTAATCAAGCTGTGACAACACTAAAGCATTAAGAACCTGTTTAATGACATCTGGTGGCATACCTTTTGAAACTCTTCTTGTAACTGACACACCCCTTCCCATTTTGCTCACAATGTTATCAATATGCTTAGACCATCATAGAGTATGATTCAAAGTGATACCCAAAAGTTTAGTCTCTTGTACTGGATCAACAGGAACGTTGTTTATATATAAGTTAAATTCTGGTTCAGCTCTCGGTTGATACCTTGATCCAATTAATATAGACTTTGTCTTACCAACATCAAGCACAAGTTTATTACATGTCACCCATTCAACCACTGATTTCAGCTCTCTCTCTAAGATGTCATGAACTATTTCTGTTGTTGATCCTGCTGCATATATTGTCGCATCATCCACATACATAGCAATTTGAGCTTTATCTAACACCAAAGGAAGATTATTTATGACAATAGAAAACAATAAAGGCCCCAAACAACTCCCTTGAGGTACTCCACAATCAATTTCACTAACCTTTGAAAAACTACCATTAAAGAAAACTGTCTGCCCTCTATTTGTTAAGTAGCTCTCCATCCACCTTAGTGCAGTAGAAGTGAAACCATAATGTTTAAGTTTATTCAATATCAAAAAATGATCTATAATGTCAAATGCTGCACTAAAATCAAATAAAACAGCACCCACTAATTTTCCATCATCCATATTACATTGCCAATCATCAGTCATTTGTGTTAAAGCCCAACTTGCAGGTTGGAGACCATGGCGAATAAATGTGTAGGAAAATGATGTAGAAACTTGATTAAAACAAAAAACAAAAACATAAACAGTACACACTTCGATTGAGTGTAACATTAATAAACATGGATCCCAGTACTAGTTTTGAGACTGAAGGGGTTGAAAATGTACATTCTTATGCATATAACGGCCCACAGGCTTATAATTATGAGCCTGCTAGGCGAAATAACGGCCACAGGAGAGAAATAGAGCTGTGGTGTGAGGAGAACCAGTGGAGAACTGGGCAGGTGTCTTGGTGAGCGACCAGCGTTAGCTAACAACAGCTAACGATGTCAACGCTGTGTTCACATCACAACATTAAGTTTGCCATCACGTATTACGTTATAACAAAGCTACCAATAGTTCTGCCAGTATTAGATAACTAATGCTACTTACCCAGAACAGAAACTAATGCGCAAATATCAGCTTGTATCAGACGTATCTTGCTATGCGTGTTATAGAGAGAGAGATACGAAGATTTCCTGATAATTTTTTGTATGATAGGTGCTTGTGTGGGAACTGCCAGCCCATGTCCTCAGCTGTGGAGAGTATGTGCTGCAGGGAGGTGGATGCCTTCTGGGCTCTGGTGGAGAATCTGACCCCCAGACCAGACATAACATGCCTCACACTGCCCATCAACCCTCACGCCGCCCACTCCCGTCTCAAACACGGAGGGAGACCCGAGCGGCCCCGCACATACCCCCGTGCGGAGCCGCGAGCCTCAAACACGGAGGCCTCCAGCCCGCCCACCCCCGCACATGCCCCCGAGCCTCGGGTCTCCCTCTCCGCGGAGAGCCCCAGGGGTATGTGCGAGGGTGGGCGTGCTCCGCCAGGAACATAATCCTCCTGTCCAAAATGAGCGCTGCACACGACCGCGTTTTTGGTCATAGATGAAGGTGAAATCACGCCTCTTCACCTGCACAAAACGCACCCAGGCACGAAAACTAACTCCACTCCTTTTTCTGTCCGGAAAACAGTGGACTCGATGTCCTGACAGGCTCAAGTTTGTGCAACCTACACAAACACAATAATTCGGCATAATCACAAATGGTGAAATGCACTGTTAACAACCGAAAAAATACTAACTCACAAGTTTACTACCGCTCAGACTCACTACTACCTACTACTGCGCATTGGACAGAGGCAGGGTCAAGGATGCAGAGTCTCTCTAGTGACGTAGTATCAGGCGATGTTGAAAAAAAAAGCGTTTTTAGAAGAGGGGCTGAAAAGAGCCGCTTTTTCCTCTGAATTTGTGCCCTTATGTAGTGTAAACCATAATAAATTCTGAATTAACTTCTCACAGGGTTCCTACACACTTGGAATTTCAAAACTCCATACTTTTCCATACCCTAATTTCCAGACTTCTCTGCATTTTTTTTTTTCAGAGAATATGTGACATCTGAGTAAATCTATCAGTGTTTCATATTTCACATCATATTTAATTATTCTTAATAGGCGATTGTAGCCAAGTACCATAATGGCATGCAAATAAAAACTCAGGTAAGTTCAATGTCTGGGCTGAGGCAAAAAGGTTGGGACTCTCGGTGCAAGCGATGCAGTAACAAGACTTCCGTGTTTTTGCCTTTCATGTGGCTCAGAATTGCCTTCTCCCCCATGTTGGCGATGTCAAATGATTTCACACAAAGCTTGCATCTAGCTCTGTGTGTGAATTGGGAATCCTTGGCCAACCAGTATTTCTCTACGGTATTGTCAAGTCATCCATCCAAAAACTTGCATCTACCCATCGTGAACCATGTGAAACTCGTCTTCTTGTTGAAGGTGCAGGGTTGGAGTGAAACTTGTAACAAACTTATAGGGCGAGTGTTTGTGCCAGAAAATGGTGCAGCTGGATTTTTTTTAAGTGGGATAATTTTCGCTGTCTTCCACGCCTGAGGACAGATACATTTTTCAATACTCAAATTAATAATATGACAGATGGGAACAGAAATTAAATTGGCAGCCATACTGAGAAATTTTACATCCAAATTATCAACCCCTGGTGGCCTGTCCTTACATTTATTGAGCAAACACTCCACATATTTAGCAGTAACCTTTGTAATTTTAAATTCACAGTTCTTATTATTCATGACTGAGTCATGACTAGTGTCGTATAGGAATCTATACCTGTCTGCTGCATATTACTCCTTCGATTGTTAATCTTGGAAGAGAAATAATCATTAAAATAATTAGCAATATGAGCTGGTTTGGTCAAGATTTTTCCCTCCACTTCCAGGTGGGAAGGGCAAGATTTAGGCTGTCTTCCCATCATATCGTTCACTACATTCCACATCTTCTTTTTGTCATTTATCACATTTTTAATTTTCTTTTCATAGAACAATTGTTTTTTGTGCCAATCAGACTCAAAACCCGTTATAATAGCTGCCTGTTTTGCTTCATCTCTTTGTTTCATAAGTTCTCAGCATCCAACCAGGGTGATTTCAAATTCCTAACTGTCTGTTTTCTAATTGGAGCATGGTTTTCAATTACCTGTAAAAAAACACAGCTAGTGCATCATCTGGATTATCCTTCTCAAGAGCATGTTGCCAACTTATAGTTTTGATATCTTGTATAAATGCATTTTCACTAAACGTTCTCATTGGACGCTTGTAAACTATTTTCGGTCCTGATTTTGGAACCTTTGTCTCTCTTACAATTACAATTAAATTATGGTCACTACACCCCACTGGTATTGATAATACATTAGAACAGAATGTGTGGTTGTAATCAGTATGCCGGAGTTTTTTGTGAGCCCTGAAGGCATCTGTTCCCATGTGACATGTTTCCAGCCAATCGCACTTTGCTTAGCATGAGATATGGGTAACGTTTGTCTCTGAACAATGAGCACGATTGGCTGAATGGTTAACTGTACCCGCCCCACGAGGCGCTAGGACCCATCAGGAAGTTGAGTGAGAATGAGATTCAAAACAGAAGAAGAAGAAGAAGAGGAAAAACAGAAGCAAGGAAAATGGGGAAAAAAGTAAACACTAGCGTGACTATATTTAAGCAATATGACACGAGAGGAAGTGATGTTGTAATGTATATCATCACGGCTGTGATTCGGTCATAGGCATGAGGCTGCAGGCCGAGCGCCGAAGACAATTACAGCCGTGACGATATACAGTACAACATCACGACCTCGAGTGATATTGCTTTTATACAACAGGTTAACAACAGCTGAAACAGCAATGCTGAGTAAGGAAATGTTAACAAAAGGTGATGAAATAAATTATTTAAGTATGTTATGTAGCTCCGCGAAAACAAACATTTCCCCCAGTCCGTTGCCAGGCAACGCAACACACATGCCAGGAACTCACAAGCTACTTTGTATTTACATTGATCTGCAACTGTGTAACTTCGTCCAGTTCGGCTGATGAAACGTTGGCAAACCTGAATGTTGGCACAGCCGGATTCAGCTTCCACTGTCCCGCATCCTCATCAGTACCTCATCAGATGATCATTGATAATTCCTGACCGTGTTCGCTTCAATTTTGCTCACCCCAGTTTGTCGAGGTCGGCTGATGTTACACAAACACACCTGGAGGTCTGCACAGAAGAGTCCTGGCTTTCCTTTTCCTCGTCCTCTCCTGACGACCACTCATAATTTAATTCAAATGTAATTTTGGGGAAAATATCCATCTTCTTGGTGTAACACTATAGTGTCAGTTTGCGTCAATGTAGCAAGTGTGACAGTTGGTTAATTAATGGTTGTATTTATATTTATAACACCTGTGAGCGGAGTGATTTTACTGTTAAATGTCCCAGTGATGTTATACTCTATATCAGCACTCACAGAATGCTTCTCGTCCAATCAAATTACTCGGTCGAAACTAACTGTTGTATAATTGCCTATAGCGCATCAGTAGGATTGTTATTTTGGTTATGACGGATGTACGATAATTTTCCTCAAAATACGATAATTTTGAGTCTCTGGTACGATAATCCTACATTTCCCACCTGGCAACGCTGTACATCAATAGCTTTCCAGGATTAATCCATTATTTCCTGCAGCGGGAGGGACAGGCTAAGTTACCTGTGAAAATGGGTGTTTTCAAAACACCCCCTTTGTTTACACAACGTTGAACTCGCCAACCCTAACGCTCAGCGTCGCACTGACACAGACCTCCTGTCAGTTTCTGTATACTGACACCGTTTCCCTCAGTGGAAATGAAGCTTGTATACTTGTATTTCACAGATAAGAAACAATAAATTGTGAAGACAGTAAAGCCTCCACTAAAATACCATTTTAAGTCTTGTGTGTGATCTATCCTTTAGGGATTTATACTTTGGGATTTATCCTGGCTTCATATGAACAGAGGAAATCTCTGGTCGTCGCTAGGCTAATTTATACAATGTAAAATGCCATAGGCTTGTGCTTATAATGTTAGCATGTTGTATTTGCTTGGAAAACGTGTTTAGTATAAGACAGTTGTTTTGTCCGTGATTCTTGTGAGTTGTAATGGAGCCAAATTGTGTGCCGTTACCTTTGTTAAATGTTGCTGTTGTCCCTGGTTTTATATGAAAGGTTGACAAGATCGCTAGCCGCTAGGCTAATTTATACAATGTAAAATGCCACAGACTTGTGCTAATAATGTTAGCATGTTGTATTGGTGGGGGAAATGTGTTCAGATAAAGACAAGTGTTTGTCTGTGAATGCTGCGAGTTATAGTGAAGCCAATTTTTGTACTTGTGTCTAAATTTCTCTATTAAGCCATGTTTAATGTGTGTTTTGAATCAACTAAACTTTACAGCACTAAACAGAGTCCTCCACCGCCGACTAGTGTTTTGGAGGTGTACCGCAGAAGTAAAAATAACATGCAGATTTTTTTCCCCCCACGACTAATCGATTAGTTGAAGACTATGTACGACTTCAGGTGACGAAGATTTTCTTTGGTTGACAACAGCCCTACATCCTTGAGGCCAATATCAGAAGTAGAGGTTCTGTTTCTCACCTGTATGGTTTGATTCATTCCATCACATCCCCTCCAACGTCGTCCTCCAAACAATACTGGGAAGATGACCTTGACCATACATTTTCTGATGCAGAATGGAATGACATTATTTCTAAAAATTTTACGTCTTCCATTTGCACACGCCATAACCTTAGTCAGTTAAAGCTTATTCACAGAGTATACTGGACTAAGGCGAGGCTTGTGAAAATAAAACCTGACATACGCCCTCTCTGCCACAGATGTCATCAAGCCAACAACACTCTTATTCATATGTTCTTGTCCTGTCCTTCTCTGACACAGTTCTAGCAACCTATCTTCTAAACCTTTTCTTCTGTCGCAAACTGAAATATTGACCCTTGCCCTGTTGTTGCACTTTTTGGTATGGTACCCAGAGGCTCATCTATACCCCTAAAATTAAGTAATACTCTTGCTTTTTCAACACTACTGTGTTCAGGACTCTGTTCAGTGTTCACCACTTTCATTGTATTTCTTTCCCTTGTTATGAAAAATTCAATGAAGAGATCTGTCAGAAAAAGAAAAAAAAAAACACAGGGCTTACATGTGAATGCTCACCCAACTTTTGCTGTCTACTGATAACTTTAACTAAAGAGGATACTTTTTTAAGCTCAAACAGGCTTTGACACACAAAAAGTGTCTGCATGAGTCTTCTGAATGAATACTATAATAGTTAAAAAAAAAAAAAAAAGAAGCTTTGGCTAATCCATTCCAGTCCTGATTCTATTCAACTAAAGAACCCACTTCATTTCCAGACAGAGGGAAACAGTGATTTAACACCTCATGGCAGAAAACAGGAACACCCACTGAGCAGTGATGGAAGTCAGCCGCACTGATCACCACCACACTGAATGCATTAGTGTTTTCATCACCTGCAAAGAGTACTGCTACTAAGCTGACTACGACAGAGCTCAAAGCTGTAGCAGGGGCATAATATAACATTGTGAACGTTAACCTGGCCCCACAAGGCTTTTAAGGTCCAATGTATAGGATTTAGGGGGATATATAGGCAGACATGGAATATAACACAAAAAGTATTTTCTTTATTGTATAATTACCTGACAATAAGAATCATTGTGTTTTCATTGCCTTAGAATGAGCCATATATATTTGCATAGGGTGCAGGTCCCATAGGCGTAGGATTGGGTAGGGATGGTAGGGACACATTCTTACCAATATTCAGCCCCTTTTGTATTGTCCCTACCAATATAAACACTGGCTGTCGGCGTCCGCTCAATATGGTGCGCAAAGGGTTAACAATCGTTGGTGTCTACCATACGTCCCACCTCTAACCTTGTATTGCTCATCGAATGGCTCCACTGTTAATTTGGTAACGTGTGATTGGTCCTCCCCAGCGCCGCTCTCTCCACTGACTCTGTGGGGGCACGTCACCGTACAGTTCACGGCAGTTCGTGAGGTAACAACACATACATGCGCGTCACCGTTTCCACCAGATGTGTGTTGGTTGTGTCTCCGCTCCGGCACGGCAGCGGAGCCAGTACGATGTGTGTTTCCACCGCCTGCGGCTGTGCTGCGTTCCAGCTCCATCTCAGCTCCGGCACTCCGGAGTCCTCCGGAACAGATACGCAGGACTTCCATTTTTGCCGGACGCCGGAGCACAACGTGGCAATTCAGCACAGAGCAGATCGTGCGGGGCAGGAAGTTGTGCACAGAAATAAAATAAAACATCCGGTTAATTTTCAAAATAAAATACACAGTGTTCACGGCAGATCATATTTCCCTGCACTACACAGATTGAAAACTACATAATGGGCAGAGGCAGGCCTGAAGTCAACAGGTCAGTGGTTTTTCAGATGGCATTTCACCCCGTTGACACTATGGACGAGGAGATATTAATCATGGCTGTGCACCGAGATGTCTTCCGGCGGAACTGCACCGCTCCGCACAGCAAAGGCAGCCGGTGGGTATTGACGGACAGCAGAGAACGCAGCGGAGAACGCAGCGGATAACCAGCGCTGCCATTCCGCAACGGACATGCATCCAGTGGAAATAGCGCTCCACACCGGAGTGCCGAGTGTGAACGGACTGTCTATGGTCCTGATATGTCGCGTGCACAGCGTCAAATTCGCATTCTACAAACAAACACGTGCAGATTTCGCAGCTGAAAAATGAAACGCCAGCAGGCCCAGCACCAACAACAGTCATTGATGAACTGGATGAAAAGGACGAAAACAGATGTGAGTCGGTTGGTTCAGTTAATAACAAAAATCGTATTTTCTGCCAACACCCGTTGATGTTAGGCTAACTGAATGGCGTTTAGCATCTCATTGTCTAGCAACTCTTTGCTAGACAATGAGATGCTAACGAGCTAATACTAGCTGAGCTAAGTTTGGCAACTATTAGATCAATATTATATGCCAGTGAGCATGAAATTCCACTACACATGTTCCATCAGCAATCACAGATGTCATGTAGTGATGATGTTTGTAGTAAGATGACATGATAGAAACAGTCTGAATAAATAAAGTATAAACACTATAAATAATAGCTCCTATCAGCATTCATGGCGTGTGAAGGAGAGACTTACGAGAATAGAAATCCACTGCTCCCAGTAAAAACACCAAAACTGAGTCATATTTATGTTATCGATGTTGGGTGTAAGTGCAGCATTTTGCACACAGTTGTATTATAATGATTTTGGAGCATTTACATTTTTGTTGATTTATTTTATTTATTTTTAACATGATGAAGCTGACCGGCAGCACGGTGGTGTGGTGGTTAGCACTGTCGCCTCACAGCAAGAGGGTTCCCGGTTCGATCCCGGGTGTGGGAGCCCTTCTGTGCGGAGTTTGCATGTTCTCCCCATGTCAGCGTGGGTTCTCCGGGTACTCCGGCTTCCTCCCACAGTCCAAAGATTGGGGATTAGGTTAACTGATAACTCTAAATTGTCCGTAGGTTTGAATGTGAGTGTGAATGGTTGTCTGTCTCTATGTGTCAGCCCTGTGATAGTCTGGTGACCTGTCCAGGGTGTACCCTGCCTCTCGCCCAATGTCAGCTGGGACAGGCTCCAGGCCCACCGCGACCCTCAAGAGGATGAAGCGGTTAGAAGATGGATGGATGGATGGATGATGAAGCTGACTAACTTGTGTTGACATTATGGCTGTTCTTTAGCCTATATACATTCAGATGTTGTTTAATGAATTACACAATTGTAAAACATACAGTATGTTTTCCTCAGGCTACAACAATCAAAATCTATGACTGTTGCATCTCAAATTGTCTCACTGTTCACATGTCTTGCATCGATATATATTTTGTCAGATGACGAGGAGAGAGACTGGAGGAGATGGAGGGGATGGAGGAGGAGAGGCAGGAAGAGAGACAGGGGGAGATAGAGGAGAGACATGAGCCTCACAGGTGAGATTGAATCGTGAAGGATATATGTTGATAGTGAGATTCAGCATTGTGACTAGGGGTAAGTAAAAATATTGATTCGTGCATAATATATGTTATCATAGATATCAATATCAATTCGGATCACTATTACCAACCCAACTGCAGACCGCAGGCTGGTACTGAAGTTACGAGTATACTGTGGAGTATACTGTTATTTGATTGGTGGACAGTACCATACTGCCATGTGATTGGTTGACAGGATTCACTGGGGGTAATACTACTGGCCTGATGGCGCCAGGGTTTGGATAGCAGCAGCAGCAGCCACTGGAGATATACACACGTGGACAAAATTGTTGGTACCCTTCTCTTAAAGAAAGAAAAACCCACAATGGTCACTGAAATAACTTCAAACTGACAAAAGTAATAATAAATAAAAATGTACTGAAAATTAACTAATGAAAATCAGACATTGCTTTAGGATTGTGGTTCAACAGAATAATTTTAAAAAACAAACTAATGAAACTGGCCTGGACAAAAATGATGGTACCCCTAGAGAAGATTGAAAATAATTTGACCATAGGGACATGTTAAACTAAGGTGTGTCCTTTAATTAGCATCACAGGTGTCTTCAAACTTGTAATCAGTCAGTCTGCCTATTTAAAGGGTGAAAAGTAGTCACTGTGCTGTTTGGTATCATGGTGTGTACCACACTGAACATGGACCACAGAAAGCTAAGGAGAGAGTTGTCGCAGGAGATTAGAAAGAAAACTATAGACAAGCATGTTAAAGGTAACGGCTATAAGACCATCTCCAAGCAGCTTGATGTTCCTGTGACTACAGTTGCACGTTATTCAGAGGTTTAAGGTCCACGGGACTGTAGCCAACCTCCCTGGATGTGGCCGCAAGAGGAAAATTGATGAGAAATTGTAGAGACGGATAATACGAATGGTAACGAAAGAGCCCAGAACAACCTCCAAAGTGATTAGAGGTGAACTCCAAGGTCAAGGTACATCAGTGTCAGATCGCACCATGCGTTGCTGTTTGAGCCAAAGTGGACTGAATGGGAGACAACCAAGGAGGACACCACTGTTGAAAGCAAATCATAAAAAAGCAACACTGGAATTTGCCAAAATGCATACTGACAAACCACAAAGCTTCTGGGAGAATGTCCTTTGGACAGAAGAGACAAAACTGGAGCTTTTTGACAAGTCACATCAACTCTTTGTTCAAGATACAAAAATGAAGCATACAAAGAAAAGAACATGGTACCAATTGTGAAACATGGAGGAGGCTGAGTGATGCTGCTTTGCTGTATCTGGCACAGGGTGTCTTGAATCTGTGCAAGGTGCAATGAAATCTCAAGACTATCAAGGCATTCTGGAGCGAATCTTCATCTTCATTCATCTTCTATCCACTTCATCCTCTTGAGGGTCGCGGAGCCTATCTGGAGCCTATCCCAGCTGACCCTGGACAGGTCGCCAGACTATCGTAGGGCTGACACATAGAGACAAACAACCATTCACGCTCACATTCATAGTTACGGACATCAATCAATCAATCAATTAACCTAGTCCCCAATCTGCATGTCTTTGGACCGTGGGAGGAAGCCAGAGTGTCCGGAGAGAACCCACGCTGACACGGGGAGAACATGCAAACTCCGCACAGAAGGGCTCCCACGCCCGGGATCGAACCGGCAACCCTCTTGCTGTGAGGCAAGAGTGCTAACCACCACACCACCGTGCCGCCCTATATATATATTAAGGATAGACCGATACATCGGCCGGCCGATATTTGAGTTTTTTACTTGTATCGGCATCGGCTGATACACGTGTGGGTTCGCGGATTTATTTTTCCCTGGCACTTTTTTTCATTTGAAAGTATGTGGTTAAGTTGAACAAAGCTGTTGAATCCTACTGTGTACAGTAGTTGTTGTTTTATTTATGCTTCAGCTTAAATATTTATTTTATAAAAACATTACTGGAAGATTTAAGAGCACTGAACTCTTTTTTTATTTGAATGTATAATAATAATAATAATAATATTCTACGTGTTCTACCTCAACTTTCCATCTTGTTTTAGTATTTTTTACTGTTCAATAAATGTTTCTTATTTTAAACTTGAGACCTGTAATATTTGTTATCATTGTGTCATTTTTTTGATGTAAATTGAGGGAGCAAAAGCAGTATCGGCCCCAAATATCGGCTCAAGAAAATCGGCAGTCCATAATCGGTCATCGGCTAAGGGTGATGGAAAAAAATCGGTATCGGCATCGGCCCTAAAAAATCCATATCGCACGTGGAACAAGCCGAGATACATGGAGTGTACTGGATCACCCAAAGGTAAAGCACTTCCAACCTGCTCAGAGCAAGCAGCAATGCCTGAAAACAAGCACTAATTGAAAACCTGTAGTCTCATACTCAAGACCACTCAAAACCAAAACATCAAGAGACAACAAAAACATGACAACTTCAAGACTGAATAGAAGCTACTAGAATCAAAACAAGCATAGCACTCAAGGAGCTGAGAGGCCTTTCTACAGACAAGGTGAGGTACACAGCCACCAGCTCTTCTAATCAACCTACACAACAATCTGGAAACAATTCTGGAGCCCCAAATTTCCATCAGCCTGCTTCTTGTTTGGACTGGGGGGGATGTGGCTGTGGCAGCAGGGTCAAAGGTCACACAGCAATTTAAATATACAACAATGAAGACAAAAATGACAACTACAATACTACTGCTAGTACTACCAATTTTAATGTCATACTCTTTCGCTTTTGAAGTGAGGCCTTGGCTCTGTGCCCAAACAGGACACTCTACTCTATCAATACCAACATCAGTGGAAGGGTGACCAAAGCAGAATGACTCAGGTTTTGATTCCTGCTTTCAACCTGGACCTCCACCTCCCCCTAGTGGTGATTTGTTAGTACATGCAAGCACGCAGGGCATGTAGTAGTCCAGTTGAACATGATGTGTGTCTTGATGATGCACTGTTACGACTCATTCTCAAGAATATGTTTTGTTTATTGCCTTCACTGTGCACTGTTTACACATTTATCTGCTGTGCTCACCTTAAATCTTAGTTTAACACCTGTGCATACCAGCAAGATTTTTAATCATCACAATCAGTTTGAAAAGACAAATGTGGTCCAGCATGAAACTTACACAAAGGTGATGTTAAAATTTGAAGCCTCCAGTGTACATACACTGAGAATGGTCTTTATAGTGAAATACATCTTATGCCCAGGTGTTTAACTCTACAAATTAAAACAGTTACATATTGGTAAATTCTAGATTCTTTAGTGAGGGAGGATTAGGTGTAATCAGGGTTCCTACACATTTGGAATTCCAAAATTCCATACTTTTCCATACCCTAATTTCCAGACTTCTCTGTGTTTTTTTTTTCCAGAGAATATGCGACATCTGAGTAAATATATCAGTGTATCATATTTCACATCATATTTAATTATTCTTAATAGGTGATTGTTGCCAAGTACCATAATGTAAGTTCAATGTCTGGGCTGAGGCAAAAAGGTTGGGACTATGGGTGCAAGCGATGCAGTAACAAGATGTTGGTGTTTTTTCCTTTCATGTGGCATCGCCTTCTCTTGTCAAATGATTTCACACAAAGCTTGCATCTAGCTCTGTGTGTGAATTGGGAATCCTTGGCCAACCAGTATTTATATACGGTATTGTCAAGCCATCCATCCAGAAATTTGCATCTGCCCATTGTGAACCACGTGAAACTTGTCTTCTTGTCAAAGGTGCAGTGTTGGAGTGAAACTTGATACCTGGGGGACTGGAGGAGGGTCATGGGGCAGCAGACTGAACATACCACTTGTCAATCAGGTAAAAGGGGCAGTATGTTTTCTGAGACGTTTGCTCTCACACAAACTGTGCTTGGCCCGGCATAAAACACAATCCGGATTGATCAAATTTTTTTTGGAAATACTTAATTTTCTATTTTAGAAAACAGTATTTTAGAACAGTGGTAATAGTCTGAAAACATAAATATTTTTCCATACTTTATTTATCATTTTCCATACTTTTAAATACCTGGAAATTGATCAAATTTATTTCCATACTTTTCCATACTTTCCATACTTGCGTAGGAACCCTGTGTAATTTTAAGAACTTTTAACAAGGTAACTGACCTCTCAACACAGACTGGACATAGTGAGCCCCAGGCTTTCTCTGCTACTCCTAAGTACCTCCATGCCTTACTCCTTCAGTGGTAACTGCCAGTGCCGCTACAGAGGACAGTCTACTATTTTTGGCTACTTTAACTATGAAAATATTAATTCAGATTACATATAGATTATACCTACACACTTGAAATTACTTTTCCAATACCTCCAAAAATATTCTTTGAGCCTTTTATCAATTAGCCTGCTTCTTGGACTGAACTTCAGTGTTTTCCAAAAATCAAACCGTAAGGCACCCAAACTGGGCAGCACTCACTGCGGTCAGTCACAGTGATGGCTGATCAAAGACTGATTTACTGCCCTGACATTTGTATTGGCCCTTTGTACACAGACGTGCTGTGAGCCTGCTACATATATGCTCATATATTTGCATACATTTAGTGAACCAAATTGTTTCCACATGTGTGGTATGCAGGATAGCTGTGCTGCCGCTCCTACAATAAACTTGTAAGAAAACAAACTGGCATTCACTCGCTCACTGTGTGTGTGTGTGTGTGTGTGTGTGTGTGTGTGTGTGTGTGTGTGTGTGTGTGTGTGTGTGCGCGCGTGTGGATGAATGGTTAGATGAAGGATAATGAAGATGATGGATGTATTTTTACATTCTTGGAAACAATGACCATCAACACATCGGAAAAGTCTTATCAGGGCACTCCCACTTAGGTTTATGTTCCAGATGTTGCAGGGAATAATGGTCCATGTTATGTGGACATACTCTGTTGGTTTGGACATGATGATGAAAAGGTGTTACAAAAAGAATTCATTAAGTCACACACAAATCTATTACACGACTGATGCCTGTGACCTGACAAAGTTCTGACAAAGGAGCAGTGTATGTCTTACCTGAGAGGTGGCCAACAGGTGGACTGGGCTTGGGGCTGAAGTCTGGTTTGGCTCACATCTGAGGCCCAGAGAGGTGAGGATCTCTGTCAGGACTTCATATCGCAGTGTGTTGCTGACCTTCAGTTCATCAAAAGACCCTGATGTCAAATTCTGGGAGTCAGGAGCAATTTCCAAGTGGACCTGCATACAGGGAACATACAGTAAGTCTAACTAAACAGACAGTTTATATTAGGCTTGAGCTATTATAAACTGTATTCATACATACATACATACATATATACATATATATACATATATACATACATACATACATACATATATACATATATACACACACACACACACACATACATATATATATACATATATATATATACACACACATATATATATACACACACACACACATATATATATATATATATATATATATATATATATATATATATATATATATATATACATATATATACATACAGTACAGGCCAAAAGTTTGGACACACCTTCTCATTCAATGCGTTTTCTTTATTTTCATGACTGTTTACATTGTAGATTCTCACTGAAGGCATCAAAACTATGAATGAACACATGTGGAGTTATGTAAATAACAAAAAAAGGTGAAATTACTGAAAACATGTTTTATATTCTAGTTTCTTCAAAATATCCACCCTTTGCTCTGATTACTGCTTTGCACACTCTTGGCATTCT
>NC_135744.1:3532500-3537500 GCF_041903045.1 Epinephelus lanceolatus
CTATGGCCCTCCATGTGGTGATGATTCCCCAAGGAATGGTCCTCCGGGTCACTAACAGGTTCCTGATCCTTTGTGCCGCGGAGCGGCTCTGACCCTCGTCGCTCCTCTAACCTCCTCTTTACTTCCGGGGTGAGGAGGAGGCTGCCTTTACGGCACTGTAGGTGCTGGTGGTCAGCTGACAGGTGATGAGGAAAAGGCTCAAGGACACCCTCTTCTGTCTGGGTGCTGCAGAGACATAATGATGTCGCACTCTTTGGGCTCTGTGGACACTGCTTCTTCAACAGCTCACTGAGAGTGGAGTCTTGGAGGAGGACAGCTGTAGGAATATTACAAAAATGTACAAAAATATCAGTACAATCTGATGAGTTACATTATGTTCCCAAAAAACAATACAACTATCCTGGGGGGGGGGGGGTGTCATCCTGTCAAGCCAAAGTTCATGTGCAAACATGTTAGCAAATTATTGTCTGTTTACACATCCTGCAGGTAGCATATCTGGCTCCTTAGATGTTTAGTCCCTAACTTTGTCAGTGTGTTTGGTGCTGGGCAGGCAGTGTAGAGTGTGTCTATCAGACCTTTTTTACAAAAGTTTATTTGTTTATTTATTCCTGTTTATTATCATTCTCTGTATATGGATACTGACAATATCATTAATGTTAATTAGTTATATTGCTGCGACGTCCGAGTTTTGTTTATGTTAGAGGAGCAGTGAGCGCTCTGATCTGCTAAGGGACCGGTCAATATTTATTTAGTGTTCCCTCAGAGTTTACTGGAGCAGTAGCAGTAAATATAAGTCATACAGATTTTATTCCTTGTTGACAACCAACCGAAAATAAATGAGTGGCATGCCAGTTAGTGTGTGAACTGGATTTATTATTGGCCATCCTCATCTTGTTCTTACCGGACAACCTGTGGAGACTGACTATCCATAGAGCCAGCACCTAAGGGTTCATTCATTCATCATCACTGAGGTCACACACTTGGTATTCAGTAAACCAACCCCTCTTTTGTATTTATACTGGTTTAAATAAACAATTTGATAGTATTTCCCATCTTTGCTAATCAACAATTTTGCATGAGAGGAATTAAAGGCCTGTCCCAAATATAGGCCCATTGATTTCAGTGATTTATGGAAATAATAGCACGCTATTAATTGAAGTTTTACGATAATGATTTGAAAATCATAAATGATTTTGTTTCTAATTTATAGTTATGTTAATACAGATTGCATGGGCTACCTGAATTTCCCCAGGGGATCAATCAAGTTTCTATCTATCTGTCTAGCTATCTGTCTACCCACTGAGTAGAACATCATGCATAATGCATTGGATGAAATGTGCATTGCAAGAGATGAATTAACACAAAAGTAGGGTGTTTCAAGGTGGTAAAATAAAAACACAATTAATTATAAAAAGAGTAAATATAAAATGTAAATGAAGGAAACGTACGGATTATTTTTGAAGGCATAAGTCCATCATCCAGCTGAAGGCGATCTTCAATAAAAGCCACACCCAACCGACTGAAGTTATCTACACTGGCCTGAGCCACTGCCCTGAACGGTTGTCCAGGGCTACAGGCCAGAGGAAGACAGTAGTCAGACCACTTTAGCACCTGTACACAAAACATGTTACTGATTAGCTGAGAAGTCACTAGAAGTCACTAGTTAATCCACAACAAAATGTATTGTAGTATTCTGCACATGCAGGAAACCATACACAAGGTCCACTGAAGTTAAACTGTGACTTAGGAAAACAAACGCCAACTTCAAATATGAAATCATAACAACAGGGTGAACAAGGCAATGCAAACACTTTATTACTTTTTTAGTGTTGAGAGATCTTGTTGTTGCTGATATTTTACACTGAATATATACTGTCTCATAGTTCGTTTTTTTTTTTAGGGCACATTGACCATGACCTTCGACCTTCAACCACCCAAATTCAAATCAGTTCATTTTTAAGTCCAAGTGGACATTTATGCAAAATTTGAAAAAAAATCCCTCAAGGTGTTCTTGAGATGTCATGTTCACGAGAATGAAACAAATGAGGTCATAGTGGACGGATGAACAATGTGAAAATATAATGCCTCTGGCCACAGCTATCACCAGCGCAGAGGCAAAAAAATGCAGAGTGAAATGAATGAATCATAGCGAAAACAACAGAGGGCAGAAACCCAACATTCAATCATTGCGTACAGTGCGCAATGATTGAATGTTGCACACTGTACGCAATGACTGAGTAGTGTGAAGAAAATAAAGGACAGCACAGGAGAAAGAGAGGAGAGAAAGACAAAAATGGAAGTGAGAGGGAGTGCATTAAAAGGAGAAAAACCCTGCAGGACAGTGCAACAAAATGCCTCAAAATTACAGATATGTTCATAAGCAAGGGACATGGTTAGCAGTTTTTCAAAATGTGAAATACATGCTATGAGAGCCACTCTCATGTCAACAACTACCATTCTCAAGTTGATTCTGTGTTTTTAAAAACTACACTTGATTACAGTCCGTAGGAAAGCATGCAGGAATGTGTATTTACTGAGACATTAATAATTAAGACCTGTATAATACTTTTTTCTGTCACATTGAACACCTCCAATCACTCAGAGCTACCAGAGCTTCATGATGATCAACAGAAGTCCAGTCAGAGCTCTGAGGAAATGCTAGGAACAAAACAAGCACTTCACACGTGCACAAACATTACATTAAAATTGTCATTTATTCCTGCAGCCTTTTAAGTGAGGTTTTTCTTTCAAGTAATAAAACTAAAAAGATATGCTACTAAACAGTAAACCAAAAGAATACTTCAACAAAACGGTTGTAGTATACATTGTCTGTTGCTGAAGTGCAGAGTTTGATGGCATTTCACTGATTCGGGAGCTGCAGTTAAATATAGATTGATACGACTTGGTGGGAAGTGCTGTAACAGCACAGATTTTTACAAGTTTCTGTAACTGTGGTTTCTGAAATACTGTTTAAAGAGTGGAAGTGTTTGGCCACCCGAAGGGCACAATAAACACATTTTTATACCTCTGTGCCAGCAACAGTGGTAGCCAGAGGCATTATGTTTTCAAGTTGTCTGTCCATCCCATTCTCATAGACGCAGTAGTTCAAGAATGCCTTGAGAGAATTTCTTTAAATTTGGCACAAACATTCAATTGGACTCAACAATGAACTGATTAGATTTGGTGGTCATAGGTCAAAGGTCAAGGTAAAATGTGACCTTGCATCCGTCTCATTCCTTTTTTCTGGCTATTACGCGACATCATATCTCAGGAACAGAAGGAGAGACATTTGGTCAGATACTAAATTGGTGACACTAATCTTGGTGTGCACCTTGAAACTGCGTTGATTGTATAGATCTTCTGTGAAGTGAAGCACTCATGTTTTCACAGACATGGATGTAAATGTAAGAGAAACCTGACTGGTGCGCAGAGGCATAGAAACACTAAAGCTGCAATTCTAATTTGATTTGGCATGATCTGATGATTTGATTTGATTTGATTCAATGCTACTCTTATCATATTTTGAGTTCAATAAAAGTGGATACTTGGATAAATCTTGAAGCATTTTATTATTCTAATCCTAGTTAAGATTAAAATATATCTTCCAGCCCTGGAGGCTGCAGGCAGCAGCAGCAGGCAGCCATCAAGCTCATTCTAGTATTACTATGTGTGTTTAGTATATGAATATTATGTCAAGACACTACACATGCCTTTTTTAAAACATATGCGGTTAATAAAAAATGTATCAAATGGGGTAGGCCATATCATCTCGTTCACAATAATACCTGCATATTTTTTAATATCATATGAAGAATTCATATCATGTCACTCGTGATATTTTGGCTTGTTGACATATTGACGTCATACTGTTACCCACAGCAACAACAAGCATGGCGGAAAGCAAAATTATCACAGTAACCATCCCTGCAGAGGGAACAGCAACTCTGCCGGCAGCAGCTCAGCATCTCTCCCTCTCCTCTCTCGCCATGCCCACACAGGAGTCAGTACAGTCAAGTACTTAAACCTTTGGTAATGTAAACCTATGTGACGCTTGCAGCTCGACAAACTACATATATGTGAATGTGCGATAGTTATGGTACAGCATATGTTACAGCATGATGATTAGAGGAGAGGGCAGAGCATAAAGGTCCAGGTGGGGAAAAAAAACATCTCAATCATTTAGGATTTTGCTATCATTTAGGATTTTGCTCAATGAGAAGGAAATCACCTGTTGATTTCCAGGTGGGAAAAAAAAACCCATCTCAATCATTTAGGATTTTGCTCAAAGAGAAGGAAATCACCTGTTGATTTATACAGATCCCAAGGTACATTTTTTTGTATTTGTGAGCTGTTTAAATGTGTAATTTGTGGTAGATTTTATGTTGCTGAACAATTAATATTGTATACAGAACCTGAATCTTGTTCTGAGTTACTGTTGTTCACAAATTAAAGAAATGAGAAATAATCTTTTTAGCTGTAACCCCTATTATGTTGCAGTATTGTTTTCTTAAATTAAGAAATATGTACAGTACAGGCCAAAAGTTTGGACACACCTTCTCATTCAATGTGTTTTCTTTATTTTCATGACTATTTACATTGTAGATTCTCACTGAAGGCATCAAAACTATGAATGAACACATGTGGAGTTATGTACTTAACAAAAAAAGGTGAAATAACTGAAAACATGTTTTATATTCTAGTTTCTTCAAAATAGCCACCCTTTGCTCTGATTACTGCTTTGCACACTCTTGGCATTCTCTCCATGAGCTTCAAGAGGTAGTCACCTGAAATGGTTTTCCAACAGTCTTGAAGGAGTTCCCAGAGGTGTTTAGCACTTGTTGGCCCCTTTGCCTTCACTCTGCGGTCCAGCTCACCCCAAACCATCTGGATTGGGTTCAGGTCCGGTGACTGTGGAGGCCAGGTCATCTGCCGCAGCACTCCATCACTCTCCTTCTTGGTCAGATAGCCCTTACGCAGCCTGGAGGTGTGTTTGGGGTCAT